>NW_014578122.1:60362-78634 GCF_000485595.1 Priapulus caudatus
CCTTCTCCACCTAGCTTCTCCCTCCGCCTTCTCACACCACCTACCTCCTTCTCGACCACCTCCTCCACCAGGCTTGCTCCCGTCGCTCTTCTCCAGCCAGGCTTCGTCCGCCGCGTGCGGCCCCACCTTGCTCCCTTGGCGTCCCTGGCTGCCTCTTGTCTGTCCCAGGCTTCGTCCCCCTTCCTCCTCGCTCCCCAGCTTCTGCCCTGTCTCGCCCTCCTTGCTTCTCACACCCAGCTTCTCCCTTCTCCCCCTGCCGTTCGCTTCGTCGCATATCACTTCATCCCCCCTTCGCTCCTCCACCAGCTTCTCCCTTCTCCCCCTCCTCCTTCTGCCACGCAGCCTTCTCCTTTCTCGCCCTGCCTCCTCTCCACAGGCTTCTCGGCCGCCTCCTCCTTGCTGCCACCGAGTTCTCCGTTCCCCCTCCGTCCGGTTCATCCACCTCCTGTGCTGCCCTCGTCCTTCGCATTCGTCACCAGGCTTCTCCCCCTCTCCTTCCTCCAGCGGCAGCTTTCTCCCTTCTCCCCCTCCTTCTTTCGTCTAACCAGCTTCTCCCTTCTCCCCTCCTTCTCTCCAAGCTTCTCCCCCCTCCTCTTCTCCACCAGGTGTCGTTCGCGCCTCTTCCTGTGTCGTCACCAGCTTCTCCGCTCTCCTCAGCTTCTCGCGTCACTTGCTGCCCTGTCTGCCACCCTCCTCCTTCGGTCGCAGCGTAGGCTTCTTCCCCCGCGTCCGTCATTCACCACCTCTCCTTCTCCACCGACCTGCCGGTCCACCGAGCTTCTCGCCGCTCCTCGCTTCTCCACCACTTCTCCCATTCTCCCTCTCCTCCTACTCCAGCCAGGGCTTCGTCCCCGCTCGCTGTCTGCGACCGGAGCTTCTGCGCGTTCGGTCCCCGCGTCCTTCTTCGTCACAGATAGGCTTCCTCCCGGTTCTCCCGCTGCTCCTGTCTCGCACAGCTGTTTCCCCTCTTCCGTCCTCGACCAGCTTGGCTCCCTTCTCCCCCTGCCTTTCTCACGCAGGCGTCTCCCCTTGCCGTCTTCTTCCAGCCAGCTTCTGCCCCTCTTTGTCCACCAGGCTTCTCGCCCCTCTTCCTCTTCCACAGCTTCTGCTCGGCTTCTCCCCCTCCCGCTGTGTCGTCCTCAGCTTCTCCCCCGCTGCTGTCTCCACCCAGCGCTCCTCCTTGGCGTGGGCCGGACCAGCCTTCCTCACCAGTTCTTCCCTTCTCCCCCTCCTCCTTCTCTACCAGCTTCTCCCTTCTCCACCAGCTTCTCCCTTCTCCACCAGCTTCTCCCTTCTCCACCAGCTTCTCCCTTCTCCACCAGCTTCTCCCTTCTCCACCACCTTCTCCACCAGCTTCTCCCCCTCCTCCTTCTCCACCACCTTCTCCCCCTCCTCCTTCTCTACCAGCTTCTCCCTTCTCCACCAGCTTCTCCCTTCTCCCCCTCCTCCTTCTCCACCACCTTCTCCATCAGCTTCTCCCCCTCCTCCTTCTCCACCACCTTCTCCCCCTCCTCCTTCTCTACCAGCTTCTCCCTTCTCCACCAGCTTCTCCCTTCTCCCTTCTCCCCCTCCTCCTTCTCCACCACCTTCTCCCTTCTCCTCTTCCTCCTTCTCCACCAGCTCACAAAGACGCTCACAAAGACGAGCTGTGATTAGTCGGGTCGGGACGCACGCGAAGTGCGCATGCGCATAGGCGCGGGGGGCGGGGCTATCTCATATATTTCGCAAGTCATAAATTTCGCGCTACACCGGGTCGTACAGGCTGAAAGCCTATCTGACCTGCTAGCAACATTAGCCTGCTTGCAACATAGCCTGCTGGCAACACTAGCCTGCTAGCAACACTAGCCTGCTAGCAACATTAGCCTGCTAGCCACTCTACGATGATGAGCATGAGATGCAGCGGGCAGATATACTTGCTGGTCTATAGAGGGTTCCGCGAATTTTCAAATTACCCACAATGCAACGCCGCTGGCCATGAGGGTTCCAGAAACCAGTTCAAGCATGGTACATGTACATTGAGCAACGCACCTCTGCTAATTTTATTCGCCTATTAAGCAAATCCATCACAACGCCGCTCTCCTGCGGTGTTGTCAACTGCAGCAATCGGTATCAGAGAAAGCCACACAGCGTTTTTAGGCTGCCTAGCGTGATCACAACCCAAGGTAAAGTGACGAGACCAGGCGGACCACAGACGCTTGGAGCATTTTAAAAAAAAGCAATGCTGAATAAACACGAAATGTATTTACTACCAATGTCTTAATGTTTCTCTACTCTCTTTCGCCTAGTATTGCCAATAATTACCTGTAAATGCCAGTCAAATGATCCTCTGCAACACACAGGTACACCGCGCGCACGGCACACGCCGCTACACATTTACACTTATATAATACCATAATACATATATCGCCGGCATCCAGTAGGCAGCTGTTTGAGGGGGGGTAGTGATTTCTCTTGCACGTGCAGTATACTCTACATAAAATAGCACCGAGGCAACATGTGAACAGAATTCACCAAGCCCGGCTTTACAATTACAGTGTGCTGACATGATGCTTGTCCCATATTCTCTCATCGTGACCCATGCACGGATAGAGAGATGGTATAATCATAGACTGGGAGTGCATAACACGTGCTCGGATAACGGAGATGGGACTCTCACTGTTCATATGATAGATGTAGACTGATACACCACTAACCCAACCGCAGAACAGTCGATCGTAGGCATCCAGGCTTTTGTGGTTCTAAAAGTCCTTGAGAGTATAAAATTGTCTCGGTTAGAATGTTAGCTAGGTAGTCAATTCACGAGATCCAAAGAAGTACGTGATGGGCACAAATTGTGGTCGTCGCTCCTTTCTCGTACGGGTGTCGATTCCCAATGCACGCAATTTTCTCGAGATAGCGTGCTTTTAATTGGCTACGTTGTATAGTGAATCAAAGTACTTGTCCATATACTACGTACACTTCAGACAGGTGGCAAATGTGCATACACCAGTTGTTATAAAACGCTGCGTTTGATAGCTATATGCAGTAAAATCTGTGAAATTTCTGAACACTCGCGATGTAAACAAACTCAAGTCCATGGACATATGTGTTGCGTGCAATCTCGCGACGCTAATAAACCTGCATGCAAAGCCCGGCAAACCCGGACCTGTGTAATCTCATTGAACGCTAGCGGAGCAACCCAACCCACGCTGATAAACCTGCCTGCAACACCCTGTAAAACCGGGTCTGCACAATAATATCGAACTAGCACCTCAACACGCGCTGGTAAACCTGTCTGCAAAACCGGGATCCACTTACTTCTAATATAGATTACTATAATAACACTATTGTATGTACATTCTAGAGATGTAAAATCGCTAGATTGCGCATATTAGTAATTAACACATGTTCGCTCTTTTTGGAACCGGTATGGCCGGCGGCACGGGATTGTAGGTAATATTGCTATTTTCAGTGCAAGTCGCAGAACCATCTATAACGAATCAATTCGCAGTAGTTGAACGAAGACGACGTCGACGTGAAGAAACTAGATAAAAGATCGGGCGTTGCAATACTCTCTCATCAGCTTCTAGCAATCATTCACGGTCCATCAACGGTAGTATGACCTGCTGCGTTCCTCGCTGCGTTTATTGTGCTGACAGCGCTAGATTATTAACGTATCACACGTCAGATAACGTGTATGTAGGACGCGAGAAAGCGATAGGTGTTGCCGATAAAAACTACGTGTGGAAGTAAAATCAACGACTGTGCCGAGTTTGTAATTTTCGGCATCACGTGGGATCACTGTAGTCACTTGATGACTACATGTAGAGCGAACTATACGATTACCTAAACTAAAGAGAAGAGGCAACTGCACGCGTGGCGATGTATATATATCAAGGGAGATATTTTCATACTGCGAGGCCGCGACGCTATAGAGAATGTCACTGCCAGACAGTCGGATCAATGTGCAGTGAAATGCCTGCATGGCTGTGACGCGTTGATGCCTCGCTGTTTAACTAATGCTTCTGTTGCTACAGATGTAGGCTGGTGATCATGATTGCGCATACACACACGCGTGCGCACACATGCACGGGCATACACACACGCGTGCGCACACATACACGGGCATACACACACGCGTGCGCACACATACACGGGCATACACACACGCGTGCGCACACATACACGGGCATACACACACGCGTGCGCACACACACACGGGCATACACACACGCGTGCGCACACATACACGGGCATACACACACGTGTGCGCGCACACACACACACGGGCATACACATGTAACATGTGTTTTGCACATGTTTGCACATTAGATAGATTTAGCTGTAAATAGCCTAGGTTGGGTAATAGCCAGTTAACATATAGGTTACGAACGATAGGTGGCGCGGCGTGTAGTAGACAGTGTCTAGACATAGGGTAGATTAAATACATGTGGTTTGCACATGTAGTTTTAGCGCGTAATAGGACGAACAAAGGAACTAGACTCGTGAGTGATTGGCTGGGTAGAGAGGAGTTTGTTGGTGATTGGAGGAGAGAGTAATATAAATAAAGACGGGGAGATTTGAATGAGAGTGGCAACGGGGGAAGACAGACGAGACGGATGTGTGATTGTATAGTGACCGGTTGAATTTGTAAACAATATATCTTTTAGTGAACACAAATTCTATATTCTTCTTGATTATTTACTCTGAATTATTACATACAAACTAGTTGTTTCATTTGATGCCGTGACAGACGTTCTTAGGGTTTTGCAAAACAACGCAAGGTATTTCACTATATCGATCTACAGTCTAAGCTACGAGTCAAGGCCACAGCAACATCGCCGGCGGTTAAAGGCTCAAAACTAACCTGTACAGTTGGTAAGTACTATAGTTCCATAGTGTGTAAGCATTGCATATGTATGTACTCACGCTAGTAGCTAAGTTGCTCGCCGAATTTAAATAGTAACGGTAAAGAATAGTAACGTACAGTAATAATAATAATAAGTAATAATGGTGCAGATACAAGTAGAAGTTATCGCGAATCTATTCTCACAAGCTCTTGTTTTGTCTATAGAAGCGTTGCGTTCTAGGTTACAGAGTACAGGTCGACAGGCTGAACTGCGTAGCTCGGTTCCATGTTATACGGGTGACGATGGACCGTATTCAGTCACGTTTCGGTCATGGGAAAGAGTGTTACAAGTCGCGCAATTGGAATTAGCGTTACAAGGGTTGTTCCTTCGTACATTCGCGATTTCTACTGTTGGTGGCGCTGTTGCGGATTTTTGTCGGCGTCAGATTGCGGCTAATGCTGAGGTAACGCGGAGGGACTTGTACGCACTTATTCAGACACGTTTCCGCTCACCTACCGAGCGACCACAAGCACAGAGGGAGATGAAGCACTTTCGGCAATTGCCGAGGGAAACACCGCGCGCATGCGCTGACCGTCTGTTAGAGGTTGCTAGCACGGCTTAACCGGATTATCATTTCGATAATTCTTTAATGCAAGCTAGACTTGTGGAGACGTATATTGACGCATTGCAGAACGTGTCGACAAAGCGATCGCTTATCGCGCGTGCGCCAGCAACGTTGGAGAGCGCGTGCGAGATTTCTACGGCTGATGCTCGCATCGAGGCGAATTTGTCTTGTCGTCAGGAATCACACCAGGTGGCAGCGGGTTATGGATAGTTTGATGAGCCCATGGAAGTCGATTCTGTTCGACGGGCGCCCGATAGCTCTCGAGCAGAGATTCGAGAGTTGAGAGAGGTAATAAAAGCGCAGGCAGATATTATTTCTAGCATCCGTAAGGGCAATTCTCATGTCTCCTGGCAGCAGAGACCTGCTATGCGACCGCTAGCCTCACGACACGACACGACGGGCGTGGCACGAGGAGGTAGACAGGATGTGCGGTTCCGTGGGGCGAGAGGGGGCAATACCGTACCGTATAGCGGAAATGCCTCTGTATGTTATGGCTGTGGCATAGCTGGTCACACCCGCCGTAACTGCCCATGGTCGCAGCAGGGAAACGCCACACACCTGTGTATGTGAGGAGAGAGTGCATGGGTGGTAATAAAGGTAAATCCTCGTCGGCGTGGGTAACGTCTGTTGCATTCACAAAGCCCGTGCATGCACCACGGTGCACGGCTTATGTGGGGAGAGACAAGCAGCAGAAACAGTTAGTAGCTCTCATTGATTCTGGGGCTGAATGTTCATTAATGGACTCTAAGGCGTGGTTTACTCTTCCGTATGTCACGCGACGCGACTCTAACTTTGTTGATTCCGTTTTCAGCAAGGCAGTTCTACAGTTCGTCACTGGAGAGCGGTTGTCGATAGTCGGGCGAGCTATGCTACAGGT
Organism: Priapulus caudatus; assembly: GCF_000485595.1. Classification (NCBI taxonomy): domain Eukaryota; kingdom Metazoa; phylum Priapulida; class Priapulimorpha; order Priapulimorphida; family Priapulidae; genus Priapulus; species Priapulus caudatus. Next base: position 66,694 of record NW_014578122.1, read on the forward strand.
AACTTTGGGTCGAGTTATGGTACGGGCGCATTTTACGTTGTTGAGTCTTTGCATAAAGATATAATCATAGGAGCAGATTTTCTTAAGCATGCTAGGGCGCGCCTGGATCTTGGAGCATCGATACTGACGATTGGTAATAGTGTAGTTCCACTAGCGACGCATGGAAATCACGATCCTCCACAGCTGGCTCTACTGAACAAAGGTATGTGGTTGCAACCTGCGACGACAACAGTTAGTGAGTTTCGTGTTCCAAGGGGAATAGCGTCGGAAACTCGAGTGAAGGTAAAAGGGTCAGCATGCTTGAAGTATTTTTGCTCTCAGCCACAGTTGCGTGTTAAACAAAATGTTGATACGGTCAGTAAACACCACACGGTGCGGTGTACACTAGTAAATTATTCAAAGAAGATTGTTTCAGTTCTACGTAACGCAGTAGTCGGAATTGTAAGTATTAGTACACATGTGGCTCCATTTAGCAGGATTAGTGAGCGGTTGCAGCAGTCGGTCATGCCTCAGTGCACATCGGTGCGACAGTCAGAGAAGAGGGATGTGAGTGTTGCTGATATGTCGTGTGCTCGTGCAAATTCTGTCTTGTCTGGTGAAATCGTTGCAGGTTCCGATATTCACCACCAGGAGGAGCAGGGGTCGATGGATTCCAGGATGCACTGGAAGACACTATTTTGCTTCATTGCATTCAGCATGCTGCTGCTGCTACTGCTGCTGTTGTTGTTACTGTTGCTACGGTTGCTGCTGTTGCTGCTGTTGCTGTTGTTGCTGCTGTTGCTGCTACTACTGATGCTGACGATGATGTTGTTGTTGTTGCTGCTGTTACTGCTACTGCTGCTGCTGTAGATGCTAACAATGATGATGCTGCTGCTGCTGTTGCTGATGCTGATGATGAGGCTGCTGCTGCTGTTGTTGTTGCTGTTGATGATGATGATACTCTTACTGCTGCTACAGTGGTTACTGTTGTTGCAGTTGAGAATAGGGGTAGGTCTGGTAATATAGAGAAAGGGTTATCAACGCACGCAGATCAGTGTTATTTTCCGACACTCACTAAGCATGTGACGAATGCAGTACAGAGAGAATGTCTCATGGCACTTTTGTCATGCAATCATGACGTGTTTGCGAATACTGACCGGGAGCTTGGGTTGACGAATCTCGTTGAGTTTCGTATTGAGACAAGTACAACACGTCCATTCAAACCCAAACCGTATCGAATGAGTCCGAAACAGCGAGACATTGTGCGGAGAAGGTGTCCGAGATGCTTGACAATGGCATTATTGTGCCGTCTTTATCTCCTTGGTCTAGTGGGGTGTTGCTCGTTCCTAAAACGGGTGATCAGTGGAGAATGTGTATTGATTATCGCAGATTGAATGGTGTCACAACCAAGGATAACTTTCCGTTGCCGATTATTGATGATATTCTGCAGAATCTCGGCAATGCGAAGTTTTTCTTGACACTTGACCTCAGGTCAGGGTATGATCAGGTTCCGGTTGCACGAGAGGATCAACCAAAGACAGCATTCATCACAAATGCCGGGCAATTGTTGTATTTTTCCTGCAAGGGAGCATGGGGGCCTTTTCAGTGGAGCAGATCCATGCAAGTCGAGGTGCTGTATTTGTTCCTAGGGCAGAAATGGCGGTAACTCAGAGTACCTGGTTAATGACTTTCACTATTAATATTACGCAGATTGATCAGTACATGGCTGTATTGGGTAAGGAATTACTCTTGTTTCAACTTGCTCCAGCACTTCAAACCCTCTGGCTACCTCAAAATCAAAATGGGTCCGGCTCGGAATTGTCTGCACGGATCTGAATATTATAATTAATAATAATGTTACCTGGTTTCGTCGTAAATTTAATGCGTTAACGACACGTTTCCAAGATATACATTCTCTTTATCAACATCCTCGTTCAAAGCGGGCTATTTTTTTCTGGAATTGGTAGATTATCTAAAATGATATTCGGGACGGCTACTGAGGCAGATGTTAGACAGTTGCAACAGGAAATTGCTACCTTGCTAGGGTCTGGCGACAGAATGAGGCATGTGATTAATCAATCAGTTACGGTTTTAAATTTCACAAGAGCTTCGTCTACACGACGAACCTTAACTCGAGTTAAGCTAACTCAAGTTAAGCGTTAACTCGAGTTAGCGATTATGTAGCGTCTACACGACAACACCCGACAGCGATTATTACCGATTTATTATGCATGCGTGCGTGCGTGCGTGTGTAAGTAAACGTGCGTGCGTGCGTGCGTGCGTGTGTGCGTGCGTGTGTACGTATAAGTGCGTGCGTGCGTGTGTGCGTGCGTGTGTGCGTGTGCACGTATATGTGCGTGCGTGCGTGCGTGTGTGCGTGTGCACGTACACGTGCGTGCATGCGTAAGTGCGTGCGTGTGCACGTACATGTGCGTGCATGCGTGCGTGCGTGTGTGTGCACGTACACGTGCGTGCATGCGTGCGTGCGTCCGTGTGTGTGCACGTACACGTGCGTGCGTGCGTGCGTGTGTGCGCGCGCGTGTGCATGTGCACGTAGACATGCGTGCGTGCGTGCGTGCGTGCGTGTGCACGTACACGTGCGTGCATGCTTGCGTGCGTGCGCGCCTGCGTGTGTACCTACACGTGCGCGCGTTGCATGTGCACGTAGACGTGCGTGCGTGTGCACATACACGTGCGTGCGTGCGTGCGTGTGTACCTACACGTGCGTGCATGCGCGTGTGTGCAGGTACACCTTCGTGGTGCGGGGGTGGCGTGCGTCGGGTGCACTACACCGTGCGTGATGCGTGCGTGCGTGCGCTCCGTGTGTGTGCACGTCACGTGCGTGCGTGCGTGCGTGTGTGTGTGCGCGCGTGTGCATGTGCATGTAGACGGTGCGTGTGCACGTACACGTGCGTGCATGCGTGCGTGCCTGGCGTGTGACTCTACACGTGCGTGCATGCGTGAGTGCTTGCACGTACACGTGCGTGCATGCGTGCGTGCGTGCGTGTGCACGTACACGTGCGTGCATGAGTGTGTGCGTGCGTGCGTGTGTGTGTACGTACATCGTACTAGTGTTGCCGCCTATCTGGAGCTATGTACTATTCGCTAACTCGAGTTAAGCGTCTACACGGGGCCTTAACTCGAGTTAAGGTAACTCGAGTTAGCTTAACCTCGATCGACTGGCGAGGTTAAGCTAACTCGAGTTAACGCTAACGGCTAACTCGAACTAATTTCATTAGATCACTCACATTATGTCAAACCTGACACTCGCAGTGTACGCACATGTATTCAGGAGAAACGTGATATTTGTCATCTAAATACAGTCATTCGATCAACAAATATTGTAAATTCTTGTGAAATCGCATTATTTAATAATGATTTTAATGACATTGCAAGTTTTTGTCAAAAGCGTGTCCTGTTTACTGCACGACCGCAGCCAGCAGTATTTCACCTGGAGCAAGGAAGTTGGTATGTAGTAACGCCATATTCATTGAGATTCACTGTTTCATGTCAAGATGCTATCACGGAAAAGGTATCAGTTAAGATTTTTACTGTTAAAGTGCAGGGGTAATTTCGTTAAGTCCTGTAAGGCGTTCGTTAATTTCGTTAAGTCCTGTAATTGTAAGGCGGATACACTTGCATTTTCAATTCCGGTGTATTATGTTCAAGAGAGTAGAATCATTTTGCAAAATCCAGTTGATAAGTGGCAGGATTCAACGGCTGATGCTTTGGATATTTGGAAAGATTTGTTTGTAGAAACTGACATTAAAGTAAAATCGTATACGAAATTAATATCATCTTCGATTGTTCCAGAGAAATTGTATAAGGATATGGATTTAAATGTCGCTTTCGGGGAACTTACTGAAGCCGTAAAAAATAATGTACCAATTCAATCATTTGGCCAATAAGATTTTAAGGGGATTGGACGTTTACAAGCAGTCATGCATCATTCCACAGTTTATGCATTGATCATATTAATAGTGGTAGTTGCATTGGTTGCAGTCGTTTACTGTCGTTTTAGGAAAATAGTTTGCTGGTCTATTGGTCCACGGCCTCCTGCGAGTCATCGACTTGCATTTCCTTTGTTGAGTAGGGCAGCGCCTCGGGAGAGTGAAGAGCAGGTTTAGTACAACACATCAGGTGCAGATAAATAGTAGAACACAGGGTTAAACTGGCGACACAGGTTACAGTGTGAGTACAGGGTGCAGTGTCAGTGTAGTTGGAATTATAGCATTTACAGAGGGTGCAGTAGATGTTTGACAAGTCGTTTGAGGTGCATGCAGGTGTTACGGTTGAGTGTGAGAGAGAGATAGTACCAGGTGTAAATAGTGTAATATAGAAAGTGCAGTCTGCTATTTATTATTATTATTGATTATTAATCATATCGTGATTGAATATTGCTGGTTCTAGTATAAGGGACCATGCTATTGTTCAGTTGTAATACAATGTTAGGGTAGAGGAATATTTTGTTGGGCAGGAGTAAAGGGATTAAGATGTTAACGGGAGAGAATTAACATGTTATGGTTATAATTGATGTTTCCGAAAATTAATCTGGTTTGATGAAGATTTTGAGGTGTGGGTATTGCAGATGACTGCGGTTTTTGTTTATGTGTGGCCGCACATACATTAAAGGCATGGTCATAGTGATATCGGTTAGGAGAGAGCTACTGTTGGGTGTTTCTATAATTGTTGCAGTTGCGGTGACATGCAGAGAGGAGAGTGCATTAGGAGTTTTCGACTGCACAGATTTCGGCGGGACATCGATAGGCACACCATTCGACAGGACATCGATGTGGCAGTCAGTACAACATTTTGGCGAGGAGGAGAAAAACGACCTTCATCACCTCAGTGACTTCAATACTCCTGCGAGACTTCAGCGACACAGTACTTCAGCGAGAATTCAACTGGTAAATTAGCAGAGTCAACAATCTTCAAATTTGTGAGAACAATATCTGTGAGCACGAAGACAAATGTGCTAGCAGATTATTTGTGCTGGTGAACTTTTGGCATAAACCAGTGGACATTATAGAAAAAAAATTAAATGCCACAGCACATTTGACATCATTGCTGTCTACAATCAATTATTGCATCGGCATCAGAAGCAGCCGTGCAGAGGATCAACATCAAGACCAGTGGAGGACATCGTAACATTGTATAATATAATATTGTATTTTATATTATATTGTATTTATTCATTGTGTGATTTATATGCATTGTGTTGTGTTTTGTATTTCAGGATATTGTACTGTATTGTAGTGTGTTTATGGTATTCAGTATTTCTGGTGTTTTGTATTTCAGGTTATGCATTGTTATGGTATATTATTGAGTTGTTGTGTTGTGTTGCGTTTTCTATTTTCAGGGTTTCAGGAATTGTCTTGTTTGAATAGATAGTTTTATTTGGCAATTCGTGTCAAGTATGGAATTATATAAGAGTGGTCAGTGAGATTTTATTGGTCGGCGGTGTTCAGCCATAGGATTGTAATACCATGTTACTGGCTTTGGTACCATAGGTAATAGGTTTTGTGTGAAGTTTTGTAAAAAAAATTTTTTTATTATGTGGGGATGTGTTCAATAAAAGAGTTATTGTATTAGTATGGTCGACGGTATGATGGACGAAGGACGGAATTTTATTTTGATGTCAGGCTCTATTCGTCAGGAACAGGTGGTGTGTGTGAGTGTGTGTGTGTGTGTGTGTGTGTGTGTATGTGTGGGTGTGTTAGATATAGTGGGGTATGAAGGAGTTAAGGAGGAAATTTAGATCAGCGGGGCGCTGAAATCGATGATGGGATCATCGTTTTGATGAAGGGGAGGTAAATGTAACATGTGTTTTGCACATGTTTGCACATTAGATAGATTTAGCTGTAAATAGCCTAGGTTGGGGTAATAGCCAGTTAACATATAGGTTACGAACAATAGGTGGCGCAGCGTGTAGTAGGGTAGATTAAATACATAACATGTGGTTTGCACATGTAGTTTTGGCGCGTAATAGGACGAACAACAGAACCAGATGAGACGGGATACTAGAGAAGCGTTGCCGAAAGGAGGTGTTGATCCGAAGTGATGCGAACAGATCTTGCGCGCAGTTCCGCGGCAAGGCGCACGCGACCGCGGGCACGTCCTACGACAGTATGCAGCGCTGGCAGCTATGGATCCGTGCGCCGAATGCATAGGTCGGCGCACGAATCCATAGCTGCCAGCGAGCAGTCGATAATTTTACCGAGAATACAATGAAACAGCTCAGCTGCATTGAGCTGCTGTTCTTTGCAAGTTCAATAAAAATATCAATAAAAGTGTCAACACCTTCTACTTCTACACTGTGTTGTATAAGTTTTATTATGAATTGTATTTTATTATGTGTCAGCGGCTTTATGTAAGAAGCGGCAGCTGCAGCGGATACATAAGCTGGGTTTTATAATAATACATGCGGAAATAATACGCCTCTATTCATGTAAATAGAAATGTTCACCTATATACAAACAATGACGACGTAATAATCACAAATATTGTCAATAGGTGAATAGCTCCTGATATGATCTGTGAATTGTGCGTGTTAGATGACATACTTATCTTATGCCATGACTTGTGGCCAGGCTAAAAAATAATTTTGTTGAGGAAACGGATTTTTTTGACTTCTCAAAAATTGTTCCTAATGAACATTTTCAAAACACTGACGCACGCACTCAGCGGCGCACACACACACACACATACAAACACATACATGCACCCATAGAAATGTCTGTGCCGGCCTGCGTGCGTACGTACGTGCGTGGGTGTGTGACTGCGTGCGTTCATACATGTATACGCACGTGTGTGCGTATTTGTCTGGTTCGTAGTACTACAGCTAGCTATGTGCTTGCGTGCTTGGCTGCCTGTATAAGTAGGTACGGGCGTGCGTACGTGCGTCCGTCTACGTATGCTAAGCGCAGGGGTAGACGAAGTTTTTGCTGCACGCTGGCACCATCTAATACATGCAAAAATTGCCTATCGGCTGTGGCCCACTTTGGCTTTGAAAGAAGAAAAACGCGAGCTTGACTAAAGATAATTATCATTGTAAACGCACGCCGGTGTATATGATCGCTGTACGTACGCTGTGGTACTTTTCCATATAGAAAAAGCATTGCATATACAGTCGACGACTAAAGGCTACAGGAGGGATGAATTTACCAGACGGATGGATTTTAGGAGCGTTCGTCTCAGCGAGCCATTTACAGATATGATGAAATAATGATTGCTCAATCCAACAATTAGACATATAAAATTGGCGAGAGTCATCCCCTTGCACAAAAAATGAATCATAATTTCACAATTTAATAAATTGTCATATTGATCATGCGTGTAGCATATATTTGCTAGAATTTAGAGTATGTACAATGTTATGTTCGAGCACAATGGGAAGAAGTGTGTTAGACATGCTTTTTCATTGCGTTTTCATCGTGCAGAATTTCCCAGCTGTATAATACCACCATTGCATTCGACGATTTCGATCACTCGGTACTCGACGGTTGTGCGCGCAATGCGATTTTCATCACTCGGTACCCGACAGTCGTGGTCGCAATGCCATTTTGCATCACTCGGTACACGACGGTCGGGTATATAATACCTTCGTATAATATATCATTCGACACTATACTATTATTTGCGCTAACAAATGTTAACAAATCTCTATCGTTTAACGGCAATGGCAACTGTCAAGAACAACATTATGTAACAACTAGACGATGACTGGGCCTATATCAATGTTGTCTCACCGATGGAAAGTAATCTTTCGTGCTTTTCACTCTTCACATGGAACAACCTTACACTTGTATGCACTACAACAGCGTGGCATGATATATCGCTGCATGCAAGATCGATGGCTATGTATGAATCCGAAACTATATATTCTCTATGCTCTATGCAGAGGGCTATGCTATATGCACTCTGCTCTGCTATATATACATGCTCGAACTATTACGTCATCATTGGAAACATCAGACCATCGGGGGTACTAAGATGGATACGCTAAGTTGAAGCGCATGTGACGATTGCAGGTAGACTGGTACGGACCTTCACTCCGCCAAGTATCCTTCGCTACACTCAACTTATAGTTAGGGCAGCGTGTGGAACTCTCCACCGCGCAGCAGTCTTAGCTCAATGGCCGACCCTTGTGTGAAAAAATACCTTGAAAATGCCTCGTACAGGGCCTCGTCGCGCCATCTATGGGACGCCATATGTACGAGAATAATTTCACGGCGTGAAACGGAAGAAATGCAAACTCGCTTTTCTAGAGGAAAACGAAACGCGCCGACTAGCAAACGAGCAATTACGAACATTTGTATTAACTCTCTACCTACGTGCATATACTGAAAAGGCTTGTGGAATCGCCACAACTGCTCAATTGACCGATTATACCGCTTTATCCTATACCCAAAGGGCACTGTCTAAACAGTGTTCTAAACAGGGCAGCGAATCCGATAAAATTGGCCGCTCCGCGGCATTGTTCTCGCTTCGATTGCGCGGATATCCGGCTGCAGATCGTCGAGGTAGGAGCGAGTCCCAGTCTATATAGCCTTTGCACCTCGCAACCTTCTCGAAAGAGAGTAGGCCTATACTAGAAACATTAAGAATTTGGTAGTAAATCGATTTCGTATTTAGTTAGCATATTATATTTTATTGAAATGCTTCAAGTGCCTGTAGTATAGGGGTATTGGGGTATAGAGGTATACAGCCTTCTAGTATAGGGGTATTCTAACCTTAGCAAAGAGCGTTTCTTGGAGCTAGTAGTAGTAGTAGTACTATACTAGTAACTAGTAGTAGTAGTACTAGTAGTAGTAGTCTAGTATAGTACTAGTAGTAGTTTACTAGTAACAGAGTTAGTCATTATTAGCTCCTGCCGTCCTGGTAGTAACTAGTACTAGTACTAGTAGTGCTAGTACTTATTAGTACTAGTAGTACTAGTAGTAGTACTTACTAGTAATTATTGTAGCATATGTACTTGTAGTAATAGAAGTATTCGTAGGTGTGGATTATCTAACAACTATAAAAATTATGTTTACTAATACTGTAGTGGCCCTAGGGGTAGCCGCTACGCGAATTATGTGCGTGTGAATGCACTATTGTTTTTGCGGGATCATTTCTTGCTCCCGGTGGCAAAGCGGGACTGTGTTGCGTGGCAGCAGGAGACAAACAAAATCGAGGCAAATAAACACAACGCAAGATCTTAAATATACGGAACCGGTAGCTTTATTGCTCATATACACACTACAGTTATGCAGTATCGTATCTGGTAGTTACCCGAGGCGTTATGAGTGCTGTGACTGCGTGACGTACTATTTGTCGTAACAATAATATTTTATGGCATAAGGCCAGTGAACGGTTACGTGCAAAAATATAGGTGCTTCGGCGTGAACGTGAACCTGACGTATCTATTGAGATTGTCAGGAGTGAGAATAAGACGTAACGGCACCTGCTGTCGGCGTTCCCCTCTCTCCTCTCTGCGTGGCGCCGTTTCTCGTTCCTTCTTCTTTCTTCTGTCGTCCGTCTGCCCTCTTCTTTCTTCTGTCCTCGGTCTTCTTTCTTCTATCTTCTGCCTTCTTTCTTCTATCTTTTGTCTTCTTTCTTCCTACCTCCTTCTTCTATCTTCTGTCTTCTCTCTTCTATCTTCGTTCTTCTGTCTTCTCTCTTCCTTCTTCTTTCTTCTGTCTTCTCTCTTCCTTCTTCTTTCTTCTATCTTCTATCTTTTCTCTTCTTTCTTCTTTCTTCTTTCTTCTGTCTTCTATCTTCTTTCTTCCTTCTTCTTTCTTCTTTCTTCCTTCTTCTATCTTCTCTCTTCCTTCTTCTTTCTTCTCTCTTCCTTCTTCTTTCTTCTTTCTTCTATCTTCTTTCTTCCTTCTTCTTTCTTCTCGTTTCTATCTTCTTTCTTCCTTCTTCTTTCTTCTATCTTCTTTCTTCCTTCTTCTTTCTTCTGTCTTCTTTCTTCTTTCTTCCCTCTTCTTTCTTCTCGCTTCTATCTTCTTTCTTCCTTCTTCTTTCTTCTGTCTTCTCTCTTCCTTCTTCTTTCTTCTGTCTTCTATCTTCTTTCTTCCCTCTTCTATCTTCTTTCTTCTTTCTTCTATCTTCTTTCTTCTATCTTCTGCTTCCCTCTTCTTTCTTCTTTCTTCTATCTTCCTTCTGCTATCTTCTCTCTTCCTTCTTCTATCTTCATTCTTCTATCTGCCTTCTCCGGGGTGAGCTAGTCACTCCCTACAGTGCTCCTCGTCTGCCTCCGTGCAGTGATCCTGTCTGTAGTGATCCGTATCTGTAGTGATCCGTGTCTGTATAGTGATCCGTGTCTCTGTAGTGATCCGTGTCTCTGTAGTGATCCGTGTCTTTGTAGTGCTCCGTGTCTTTGTAGTGCTCCGTGTCTTTAGTGCTCCGTGTCTGTAGTGATCCGTGTCTTTAGTGCTCCGTGTCTGTAGTGATTCGTGTCTTTGGTGCTCCTAGGGGTGGCTGCCCCGGCGTTCTGATTTCTCCTACTTTTCGGCTGCCTTATATACGGCCTGGTTGCTACCTGGCCGTGTACGATCCACCCCCTTCTCCTAGCAACAAGCAGGGGTGTTCCCCAGCTGGCATCGCTTCTGTACCGGTTCATACCGGTGTACTCTTTGCCTTGATGTGGCCATGTGTTTTATATTACGCTCTGTATTTAGACCTGTTGCTAGCTGAAACTAGCCGAGTACTTTTCCATTTGTATTCCATTCTAATTATTGTTCTATTTATTTTGTTTTGATCCTTTTAACCTGTATTTTATTGTGGCTCGACTCTTCCCTTATTTTATTTTGTGTATAAATTTCTTAAGTGGAATTTGTGTGTAACCTTGTGTTCCGATTCAGGTTTTCAGTTATTCCAAAATGGCCGCGCCCTGTCGTGTGTTGTGGTTTGTAAATAGAGTCTTCGGTGTAACCGAAATCTCTACAATACTATTGAAATGTTATCTCACCGATGGAAATAATGGCTCAGGGATAGAGAAGATGTCCAGTCCTATCTTATCAACTAACATCATCCTATCCAATCACCGTACTGGACATCATCTCTATCCTTTTTCAGGGATAGATAAGATGTCCAGTCCTATCTTATCAACTAACATCATCCTATCCAATCACCGTACTGGACATCATCTCTATCCTTGAACCGAAATAAGTAATCTTTGCTGATTTTGACTCTTTCGATCTAACAACGTCACACTCACAGTTGTATGCACTACAATACAGTGGCATGATATATCGATGGATGGAATATGAAATGTCGCACCCTATATGGCCATCGCAATATGCACAAATGCACTCTTCTCTGCTAATATATATATATATCCTCTAACTATCAAGTGATAATCATAATGGCAAACATGAGAACATATCACATAGGTGCGTTAAGATGGATACGAGAAGTTGCAGCGGCAGTGACGATTGCAGGGCTAGACTGCTACCGACCTTCACTCAGCGAACTATCGTTGACCACACTGAAGTGAGTTACGCTAGCGTGTCGAACTGTGCACCGCGCAGCAGTCTAGGTCAGCGAGCCGACCATTTTTTTTTTAATTACTTGAAAATGCTACGTAGATGGACTCGTTGCGCCATCTATGGCACGCGATAACTTCGAAAATAATGCCAGGGCATGAAACAGGCAAAACGGTAAAATCATTTTCTACACGAAAACGACGCGCGCCGAGCAGCAAACCAACAATAACGAGCATTTGTATAAACACTCGACCTACGTGCGTAGTCGAAAGGGTTCTGCAATCGCCACAACTCCTCAATTGAGCGATTATGGGGCTTTTATGCTTACCCGAAGGGAACGCACAAACTGAGTTTGAAATAGTGCAGCAAATAAGATTCAGAGTCGCCGCGAGGCGGCGTTGTTCGCTCTTCGCGCGGATCCGGGCTGCCAATCGTCCAGCTTATTCAGCAACCTAAACGCCCCTAAGATTGCTTCATGAGAATTCGGG
>NW_014578122.1:79963-81798 GCF_000485595.1 Priapulus caudatus
TAACTAGGAGATTTCGACTACGATGGGAACTGATGATGTACTGGTGGTACGATTTGAGGCTGCAAGTTGGTTGGCGTTACGCTCGTAGTAAAGTCGTAGGTATTTAATAGGAAGGTGCTAGTAAATGACGAATGTTGCCTTGTTTCATTGATGTGACACTCCTGCGCCTATTAGTCTACTCGCTGATATAGTGATGTATAGTATTATATTATTATGATGGATAGTAGGAAGCAATACCCGCCGGAGCAATCAGCCCCTGGCAATTATGCCCGCCGCGGCACATATTACTCCCCGCGGAGCAATCACCGCCACCGGACAATTAGCCGAGCGCCCCATGACAATTACGCCCGGCGCCGGCAGTTTACCCCCGGGAGGCATTTACCGCACTGGACAATCACCGCGCGCTCGGACAATCACCCCATGGAACAATCAGGCCGGCCGGACATTTTACCCCGGACAGTTAACCGCGCGCCCGGACACTTTACCCCCTGGACATTTAGAGGAGGAGGTAGAGGACGACGGAGAAGGTAGTGGAGGAGGAGGAGTATAAGAGGTAGAGAAGGTGCAGGTGGTGGTTGAGCGAGGAGAAAGAGGAGGAGGGGAGAATGTGATGGAGGAGGAGGAGGGGAGGAGGTAGAGGCGCCCTCCTCTACCTCCTCCCTGCTCCACCTGCTCTCCTGCTCCACCTCCTCTCCTCCTCCACTCCTCCTCTCCTCCTCCTCCAGCTCCTCTCCTCCTCCTCCTCTTCCTCCTCCTTCACCTCATCTCCTCCTCTCATCCTCTCATCCTCCTCCTCCACCTTCTCTCCTCCTCCTCCTCCGCCACCTTCTCCCCACGTTCTCCCCCTCCTGCTCCTCTTCCTCCACCTCCTCTCCTACTCCTACTCCTCCACCTTTCCTCTCCTCCTCCTCCTCTTCTTCAACCTCCTCTCCTCCTCTCCTCCTCTCCTCCTCTCCTCCACCTTGCAATGAAGAGAATGTAAGATTAATAAGTACATATGCAAATAACTAGTAATAGTCATTTATAGATAAAATAAGAAATAGTTGGAGACACGAAGTCTTTGTCTAAAACGGCGTTCGTGGGCACTGCGACACGCCTATGACGTGGTAGCCAATGAAAGAGACAGAGACGCTTTATTGGTCAAGGCTTTGTCTACCGCTGACCACGGATACGGGACGGGCCAGCCAATGAGAAGGGCCGAGGTGCCCCGCGTGACCAGAACGTAAGACAATGGAGGGGACGCGCGTATTTAAAAGGGAGACGTCTTTGTGCGCGAACTTCTCAGTCTCTGCCTCTCGTTTCTGATAGAACAAGACGTATAGTATCTTGCGTGTGTGAGCATCTTATCCGATAGAATCGTAAGTTATGTTTCGTGCCGCGTTTACCTATGTACACGTAATCTGCCTTGTTCATGGGCGTATACGTTAGTTTAAGATATTGTTATTAAAGATGTGATTGTACTCTAAATACGTAACTTACTTTTGAATCATTAATATACGCATATGATAGACGTTTAGTAACAAGCATATACACGTACCACTATACGATTACGATAGTACAAACAATGATATATAACTCATTACAAACTCCTCTCCTCCTCCTCCTCCTTCTCCTCCACCTCCTCTCTTCTTCTCTTCCTCCTCCTCCACCTTCTCCACTCCTCCTCCTCCACCACCTTCTCCCCCTCCTCCTCCTCTACCACCTTCTACCCACGTTCTCCCCCTCCTCCTCCTCCACCTTCTCCACTCCTCCTCCTCCACCACCTTCTCCCCCTCCTCCTCCTCTACCACCTTCTACCCACGTTCTCCCCCTCCTCCTCCTCCACCTTCTCTCCT
>NW_014578122.1:83754-89038 GCF_000485595.1 Priapulus caudatus
ATAACAAGTGCCGCAGTGCGACAGGGCTCATCTGGTGTCTGGTGTTCTGCTGATAAATTCATTTGTGCATAGCAAGACTAGCAAAAGGACCAAACACAGATAGCACTGCTGCCAAGAAACAGCGTGAATATATCAAGCTCTACTTCAACTCAGCAGCTGGATCAGTGCCATGGCAAGACCGAATGATATAGACATTGCTCGTTCAGTGACTTTGAAATACATGTTATTGTGTGCTATTCAATGATACATTATGCAGTGATATTTAATTGTGTGATTTTTATAATTTCTTTTTACACTATGTGCATTGTAATATTTGTTATGTTACATTATGAATAATTGCACATATTACTATTATTTTGCATGTGATATTGGCTTTAATTATATAACAATGTGTATTAAAACGCTTGTTATTGTTGTTCTTGGAGGTTTATCAACAAAAAAAATTGTGTTTCTACTCACAAACGCACAACTATACAGTTGAAATTTCCGAAAATCTGACCAGCTTATATAGTCGCCGTGAGAACGTGGTAGAAACGCCGTGAGGTCGCCGTGCAGTCGCGATACACGTAGAAGACGCGCGGTAGGAACCCCATGAGCGCGGTAAGAGCGCCGCGGGAACGCCAGTGATCCCATAGATCTCAATAGAAACGCCATAAGCGCGGAGAGGTCATGGCGGGCGCGCCGTGAGAACGCGGTATGATCTTTTTTTCAAGTTAAATTCAAGTGTAATTTGTTGGGACTTTTTCTCGCGTTGTGTTCGCGTTTGTCGGCGACCTTGTACATTTTCTGGTCGCCGTACGGTCGCGGATGGTCGGGATGGTCGCCGTCCGGTGTGACGGGGGTATAAGGCACGGAATATATTTTGTTATCTCGATCTCTACACGGAAAATGGGAAATATGAGGCGAATGAAAAACGAGATGTAGTCATTGAATATTCCTAGCCCAGCTGCTAAACGAATATAATATATAGAATAATATAATATAATATATAGGGTATCGCAGCTGGAGCGCTAAAACATAATTCCGCGTACGCCCAGCAGGTGGCGTGCACTGACGTTTGATGCTTACGAGGTGCCACATGTATAACGTCAATGGCTATAATAATTAAATAATACACGTATAATGTATAATACATGTACATGTACATAATACATGTAAATTATATAATATACATACAATAATACATGTACATTGTAATGTATTATTAGCTCTTGATAATTAACGCGCATAGAAACAATCTTTTTTTCATATTTAGGCAACTGTGGCGCTATAGTCTAAATATGCTAATAATTAAAATTAAATAAGAGTTCAGATGCAAAAACAGACAAATTCATTTTAGATGTTTTCTGTAAAATGACATTTTTAGTTGTGCTTTCTAGGTAAAACCTATCAATTTTACATGGGCTCAGTCTGAATTGATGTAAGTGATATAAATAAAGGACAGAATAAAAAAAAATTAAGTTTATTACTTTTTCCAATAAAAGCAGTATTTGATAGTATTTTGTGCAAAAACAGACAAATTGTTTTTTTTTGCGAAAAGAGACATATCCATAATATGTTAAAAGTACTCAAAAATGGTTACAATGGAGAGCAGTAGGCCTATGACCTTTCTGATACAACTTAGTATTAAACATGTTAAAAGTGAACTACAAAACCCCTGGGCTAACAAACAAACCACAATGCGTGCTTTCCTACTCATTTAAGGGACCGTCCAAAAAAACCATTGTGCATTGAAAAGGCCTCATTTGGATTTTACTTCAGAGTAAAAACATTGAAATGTAGTCCTAGGCCTACAATGGCAATGTTGGCTGGTTGGATTTGGGGAGGGGGGTCAGAGTCAATCCTAAGAATAGGATTGTGATGCATATTGGAAATTTTGGACGGTCCCTAAATCTTACTGTAAAATCAGACCCGAGCCATCCATTCAAGAGTCAATGAAACCGCATTGTTACTGTGATAATACTATCATTTTTTATACACTGCTGATTGGGCCTCATCATCACCGCTGTCGTCCTCGAGATCCTGTCTTCCAATGTTACTCTGGCCTACATTGGCGAAAATATCATTGTATAACGCACGGACGGCGTCACTCACACCAATTTCACCAAGGAGCTTAAGGACATCAGTCTTTTTGGCTGGTTTGACACAGTTTATCATGGGAGCGTGTACTGGTCTGAAATTCTCCTACTTTTTGCCCCTCTTGAGTATGGCATGGTCACAATAGGCACCACAATACACCTGCTTAAATCCAACCTTATCAGAAATGACTTGCAGCATCTTGGCCTCGCTGATCTTGAATGAACGCTGCGATTTGCAGTGGTTAACCACAGCTGCTTTATAGTCGTAACAATGCCAGTCCTTGGTTTGTTAGAATTTTAAGGTACTCGACTGGCTGAATGATCGTGTTGTGTTTCCTGATATCCTGCTCAATCCGGCCGAATGCACGATCGGCGGGAAGAAAACTGTGCCCTCTGACAGGGAATGTATACTCAATGTTGAGCTGCGGGTATTTCTGTTTCCTTGTGGCGCAAAGCATGGATAAAACATTAAATTTTTGTTTTGCCCATAACAGAAATCAGAAAACAAGCGCAAGTTTGCGTGGTTTTTTAATTCACCCCCTCAACAGAAACCAGGTAATTGTTCAAGGCTGAGGCGACCATATTACTGTCCTTGCGATTTCGGCTTTCAAGCCATACAAACAGGTGGATGTCTTCTTTTCCCTGAGCCTCACCTCGGCCGCGGTGGTGAACAACGCCGAAGACATACATGTAAAGTTGCCATGGGTAGAATGTTTGTCCAATCGGGGATCTAGGTAACACACGATTCTCCATTATGTCAAAGCACATGGTGAAAGAATCCTGAACATTGTTTATATTTTCTCGCACGACGTCTATGGAGAATAAACATTGCCGAAGTATGTCGTTTTTTTTTCCTCCGTGAGAGATATGTCTTTCAGTTGGAAGCGGAACTTCATGCATGCGCTCCATTGATCGATTGCAGGATGACCGAATGCCAGGTTAAAATCGTACACAAACACACTGTAATAGAGAGCGTATGATACTTGATCATGATTCTGTTGCTTGAAAAGTTCGTGCATCTTCTTCACCCCAAGGTCGCTTGGCAGATATTTCCGGCCAGGAGCACCACGCCGTGCATAGTGGCTAGCACGACAGGTAAACTGTTTTATGTGGTACGTCTTGAATAGTCGTCTTTCTTGCAAGATTTCTTTCAAGATTCCGTGCCCCTCCACGGTTTTCGCAATATTCGCCAACCGGTCCTTCTTGACACCTGAAATGTTAATGAAAATAATTTAAAAAATAACCATGACCAGGTTACCATGCCTATGCCCATTGCAGGTTTGACATTGGCCATGGTTAAAATGACCAGGTGGCTAGGAAGCCATGACATGGTTAAGCCACCTCAACAACCGCAAGACGACTTTTGGATGCATACACATCACCCCCCCCCTCCTCGTATCAGCCCATGCTGTTAAAATCCTGGAAGACTAAGAAAAAAACAAATGGCTGTAGGCCTAATGTGAAGCTACTCACCAAAAATACTCATGAATGAAACCTTACACACTGGAACGCGGTCTTTGTTTACATTCAACGTGGAGTACTTGACACTGACATCCTTTGCATTTCTCTTGTGAACATCAGCTACCTTCGCTCTCCTCCTCGCACATTGTGTAATGTACATATGTAAGACAGTAGGGTGGAATCTTGTTTTACTTTGTCCTGTGACAAATAAAGCTGATCATGTGCGTATTTCAGATCCTCATCAGACAGTGAGGTTGCCATACACACATTGCGTGCATTATGTACACACAAAATTGATGCTCATCAATATCGTCAAAATTCTCCATTATTAATGTGTATATTTCGTAAAATAAACACGAAATTTCAACTCGAAACGAGAGAAAACATGGGTGCTGCCATGTTGATGACGTCACGAATTCTGATGCGCTGATTCGCTGAATGGAGCTATCGGTTTATGAAAACAAAGCAGCATGTGATTTGTCGGTTTCTGTAACGAAACACAGACTTTCAGTGCATATTACGCACGGGAGGTGTCGGTTTCTGCCCAGAAATGGATTCGATTATCAGAATGAGGGCAACTTCAGCTCAAACGTGGTAGTCATGGTTTCATTTAGGCAGGAATGGCGTTTGTCGGTTTTTGCGCCTGAACTCTTCTACTATTCTACGAGTAACACTCTGATCGAGGATGGAAATCTCCAAATTACGTTACGGTATTGTCAAAAACTAGACATACAAGTGTAGCCTTGGTATTCTGTAGTTACTTTATCTCATCGGTTGGTGATCGTAGCCATTCATACTCGAAGAGGTTGTGTAGATTATATATGAATTAGACAAACAGCCAACTTTTATAATCAATTAAAAATGTTTAATATTTAACACGCCAGATATGAAGTGCTTGCTGCATGCACATCTATTCAGTTAGATTTAGTTTCCATTTTTGTCACATTTCGTCCTACCTTTATCTATTCCTTGACGGTTTGTAGCTGCAACCCAACGGTTGCATCTATATGCGTCTGACGAGAATCGATAAAATGACACTTGTATAAGCGACAAGCTACCCATGTATAAAAATTCGTTTGTACACAAATGTGAACAATAGGTCTTCACCATTGCGATGAATTACAACAGGTTATAAAAACCGAAGGTGCAGTAATTCTCGCATGCACGCACACGCACACACACGCACACACACACACACACGCACCGAAGGTGCAGTAATTCAAATAACACCGTGCTGGCGGCATCACAACTGCCACACTTTGTCGCCACTCAATATGACAGAACGAATTTTCAGAAGAATCTTGACGTCACGTGCAAAATCACTCTGTGTTTTTTGAAAAATCGTATATACGAGACAAGATATTGAAGTAATACTGAACACTGCAAACGATTTCTCTACTTCGTATTTTATTCTCGCTTTTTTGCCTGTGCGAATAAACGATATACAAAATAAATGAAGTGTAAATAATCGTTGAAACTACAGAGTGTGTGTTTCATCACAATAGCGTAGTGTGGGTTGTGTCGTGAGGGCTTAAGACGCGCATGTTCGCCGCAACGTCTAGCGATTAAAACTCGACTTGGGCTTATAAGAGCTTTGCACACTCGTTGTCCTTTATGTTATTTTTTGCCGGTATCAGGACAAATACCCCCCGGACAATCACCCCCGAACAATTACCCCCAGGACAATTACTCCACGGACATTTACTCCACGGACATTTACCCCCCGGACAATTACCCCCCGGACA
>NW_014578122.1:90951-98449 GCF_000485595.1 Priapulus caudatus
TGGGGGTAATTGTCCGGGGGGTAAATGTCCGTGGAGTAAATGTCCTGGGGGTAATTGTCCGGGGGGTGATTGTCCGGGGATAATTGTCCGGGGAGTGAATAGCATGGGGGAAGGGTAATTCCAGTACCGACCACTGAAGTTGTTTTCCTATTGTTTATAAGAGGTCGTGTTTCCAGCTAAACTATCGAATGTGTTGCTCTCTTTTAAACCATCTGTAAATAACAATGATACGCTATAGCTCATAGATGGTTAAGCTGGCTTATAATCCATATCACATCACATTGCGCGATCACAAACCACAAATGGGAATGTGAAGCCCAGGCCACACCAAGCTCACACAGTTCACGTAATGCCTTTTATTTTCTTTGCATTTTCTACCTTTCTGATCCTTCCTTCATCGACTAGTCTTATTAATCCGAAACTCGTGTAGTAAGTCATCATGTTGGCGGACACGTCGCCCCCACTTATACTAGATACGGCCAGTACCCCGGCCCTTGCCATGACCGGACAGGTGCGGTCTACATCAGCCGCCCATGTACCGGACACAACCCGCAGGAAGTCCGTTATCTTACACGGGTGTCTTGCCCGTTTTCCGTCCATCTGCTTTCACACATTCCTTTTCCGACATTTCTAGAGCATTTTAAGCGATTATAATTATTGTCGCCCATCGTCTGCCTTCGATTTTGTCTAATTCCTTTTTCTGTTTTTTTGGGTACTTTTCCCTTTATGGCTGGATGTTCCCGCGCAGACGTTCGTGCGGCATTTCAACTCATTTCGCCGCGCAAACTATACGGCCACACACGCGCGAAGCATTAGGTGAATTGTAAAGCTTCATGCTCTATCCGCGTGATGAAAATTGCCGCATGATTTTCTCATATTTTCGTGTTCTCGAATAGACTGTTATAACTTCCCCCCCACATATATAGGAGTTTGCACGGCGCATGCAGCAGCGGACATATATGCCGCGCACGGATCGCTCTACACAAAGTAGCACACAGCAATGTATGATGTATTATGTACTTACAGCGATATGTATTACACTACTGGTGTTTTGGACGAGTGACTGGTGTGTTAGGCCCAATCACACCAGAGCTATACGCTCATCACGATCGCCCCGTCCTAAAAAAATTTGCCCGAGCGTGGTGAGCGTGGTTGAGAGCGTGGCCAATTGGGCCCCAGCCGGGCCCAGCGCCGTGTGTACTACGATCTAATTACTCCATTCACTACGATCTAAGTGCGTCTGTACCCCGATCTCATTGCGCGTCCAACCAAGCTTTCACCACGCTCCAACACCACGCTCCCGCATGCACGCTTTGCCACCGGCGCGGGACTTGCCTTATTTTATTGCGGACCATCAGATCTGTTTGGTCGTCCGCGGAAAGGACGGGCTTGCACTGCGCCTAGCAACGACTCACCGCGCCTCAACCTGGCGCATCACGCGCCAGACTTGCGCTGGACCGATCAGTAAATTACCGCGCCGCTGTCAATACATCATTCATTGCTTCTGGCCGTGCCTGCTCAAGATTAACATCAAGATAATTAAGTACTCAACGATTATCAACTTAAATCAGATTAACATCAAGATTCTACGGACACAACATGCCGCCAAAAGAGCAAGGAGTGAGAGCCAGCAAATCTTTGTTGTCTTCTCTATCTTCTCCTCCTGTCCCTCACTCAGCACTGATGAGGGGCTTGGCAATCAAGTAGTTCGGAGGTCGTCCGTCTCGAACGAGAAACTGCAGGGGTAGTGTTCCTAATCCATTACGTGGACACTGAACTGGTAGAGTGGCCTCAGAGGAGCACCCCAAATTATACCCCCAAGTTTGCAGGACGTGATTCTGAGCGTAATAACACGTATGCGAACGTCACAACGGTCGCGTAGTTGTGAGCTGTGGGGCGTAGTTACAATTCGTAGTACAAACGGCGTCCTGGAGGCTTGGCGTAGAGACGCAACGATGGGTCGACTAGCGAGCTAGGGGAGAGTGTCAGGTCGCAGGAGACATCTCCACATGGATCGTCAGTAACAGCGTGATGAAAACGTATTGACCATCCCTGCTCGAGAACAGGCGGCGAGCACATTTTCACGCACCCGACACATTGCTTCGCGCATATCGACACTTAAGGTCGTTACTACGCCTCGATCTACGTGCGGTACTTACGCCTTCACGTCTCTTAATACGCCCGCACTCGCGCTGTATTTCCGCCACCGCTCCGCACCACGATCCTATTTTCGAACCATGTTTCAAAGTTGTGGCCACCGCTTTCAACCGCTCATGCTGGACTGCACCGCGCCTCGATTCACGAGCAGTACGTCCATATACGTCCATCACTGCGTTCTACACGTTTCCACCACGCTCTATAAGAGCGTCAGTACGAGCGTGACTGTAGTGAGATCGGGGCCCTGGTGCTGACGGGGCCGATAAGAGCTGGGTCTTGGCTTTTCTCAACAAAGGTCATGAAGACGATTACTGTTGCCGATTGCGCACATTGGCTGTTCGCGCGCGTGTATTGTCATAGGTGTATTAAGTGCACCTTTATTATTCGCATTCGTGATTTCGTTTTCAATCGGGTCTATTGTTAGGTCCCTGTAGCCATATCACAGTGTTTGGCCACTGGACACGCGAAAAAGCTTTGTCAGGCCCGCCAATTATTCTGGAGGCCAAATTACGAGTAATGAAACAGGGCACTATCATGTTCGTCCTTGTGTTTTCATTCAGTCATTATTAAGGTCCGACATCAATAATCCCTCTGTTTTCCTTGGCGCTGCTCGCTCGGCCATGGACTGTTTTATGCTTTTTTTGCCGGGGGCTCACAATTACAGGGACAAAACGCCACACTCGTTGTTATACTGTAGCTTGATTGGTAACCTACGACTCTCCCTTTGGACAGCACGAGAGGATCCCAGACGTGGTAGTCTGGTACACACTGGGGGACTTCTATGATGTCTTGGGCGGCCAGAACATTTTTTGAAAAATTACACACGCTCTGAGATGCCAATCTAGAGCTATTTCAGGAGTTACGTCCAATAGCTTACAACTAGCAACCACTTTGTGGGATGGAAAAGGAAAAAAAAAAATTATAGTTTCGTGTAAATTGACCTACATGTTAAAATGGTTATTGATGCGGCACTGGGGAATTCCTGTCTGTGTTGGAGTCGTGTCCAAAGTAAACTATGTATTTGTAGACATTACAACGACTCTTATCGTAGGGAAGCTTTAGCCTACACCCTGTATGAAATGTATATAGCTTTTTGTCAAACGTTAAACACAATATGACACGGTTTAAACACTGAGTGGTCGGACGAACGGCTGTACTTGCTGGTTGCGATGACTATAAGTAATTACGACGTGGCTTGTTCAGCATTACAGTGCATATTATGACATGATGTGTTAAAACTTGACTGACCAATTATTATTACTCTTACTGTGATAATTCAGCGGATTGATATATTACCCTAAATCTTCTTAATATTATTTTTAAAACAGGCTATACTGATCGTTTGTAATAAATACCAGTGATACTGTATGTTACATCCCAAACGTGAAATGCGCAGGAGGTAGAATTACTTCACAACCTAAGTAGTAAGGCTAGATTAGGAAAAAAATCCGTTCAAATTAGTGGAAACAAAGTATGACAATTGGTTACACTTGCATACTTTTGTATGCTCTTTATTTAAAAGCAGAGACACACGCCGGTCCAACTCAACTTCGGCCGCCATCTTGAATTTAAAAATGGCCCCGGCCATTTCACGTTTAAAAATAGCATCATCTCGCGTTAATAATCTTCGTGACCAGGACTTGAAAATTGATGTGACAGACGTAATTTGGCTTACTAGTTCACGTACAACACCGTCGATGAATGTATCAGGCGAGGGGGTTTTCGGCTCGGTCCATTTTCATTGAAGTCAAAAAAATGGGCCGCCGTCAGTTCTTAAAAATAGCCTAATCTCGGTTCAATTAATCTTCGCGTACAGTACTGAAATAATTGGACTGAAGAGCGAAACTTTGGGCGGTACTTATTTTGACTACAACCAACGTGATGCATTGATCAAGGCTTTTTCGGCCACTCATGGAATTCAAAATGGCCGCCGTCATATTCATGTACTTAAAAATTTAGCATAGATTCCTCGGTTAATATCTTCATCAGACCTTGAAAATTTACTGGAAGACGTAATTGTGGTTGCCCCACTATTTAACAGTGGACAACAACGTGATGATTGATGCCGAAAGGGGGACGGCATCTCAAACGATGGCCACGCCATAAAAATTACGAAAACTTAGCAATGATTGATTTCCGTTCACGGAAAGATATATAGAGACGGCTGAAAAGTTGCACAATGGCGAGAGTGACATACCCATCCCGGCCAACACGTCGAGCACGTGCCGTATCCAACACGCGGTTGGAAACGATGGGACAAAAACACGCCATACTCTATCGCTTGGCTTCTAATACACGACATATTTCACACGTGCCGGTTTCTTCAAGTAAAACACGCGGTACGTGTACACAAGCAGTTCCAAACATCAACCTGCGCGGAGGCACGGCCGACGGCACGCACATAACGGATAGCCTATAACGCGCCGTCCGAGAAACCGCCGCACGCAGATAACGACGATAGTATATACCAGCGCACGAGCACGCTACGCACATAACAAGCAAAGCTATATCCAGGCGCAAGCCAGCACGCCGAGACATGAACAGGTAACCTACTACGCTGCGCGAGCCAGCGCGGGGGGGTGAGGCGGAGGATGAGCGCGAGGGAGGGGGTGCGGGCGGGAGCGAGCGCGCGGAGGCGGGGCGACGAGAGCGAAAGGGAGCGGCCGGCGGAGTGAGGCGCAGTGAGGGAGCGAGAGGGAGAGGCGGCGCGGGGGGGGGAGAGAGGCATGAGAGCGAGCGGAGGCGGGCGCGCGGCGAAGCAGGCGCAGAAGCGGGAGACGGTGAAGCGCGCGGGGCGGAAAGAGCGCGAGGAAAGTGCGGGAGTTGAGACGGGGCGCAGCAGAGCAAAACAGCACGCACAGAAAGAAGTACCTATAACAGACAACGCGGACGCCAACGCACATAAATAGAAGCTATATACAGCCGCCGCGGAGCAAACAGCACGGCAATATAAACAGGTACTATTACGCCGCAATGAGAACGGCACGCAGATAAAAACAGGGTACCTATATAAACAAGAAAAACAGCGCCACCGAGCACGCACGGAACATAGACGATAGCATACGCCACGTGAGAACGCGCACGCAACGCATCAATAACAGATAGCCTAGTATACCAGCGCGCGCAGCAACCGCACGACAACTAAAAGAGTACCTATACGCCCGCGCGAGAACGCACGCCAAATGACAAAGAAAGCTATAATACGGGCGCAGGACCAGCGCCACGCACCAGAACAGGTACTTATACGCCGCAGCCCAAAACACGCACGCACATACAAAAGCTATATACGCGCGGCGAGCACGCGTGACGCCCATAACAGGGTACATATACGCCGCACGAGAACGCAACGACATTACAGGTATAATGATGCTTGCATACGACTTGAAACCTTTATGACAAGACCGTAATTTGAGTTACTATTCATCCCAACACCGATGAGATGTGATCAAGGGCGGATTCAACAAATGGACAGCCGCACAATAAAAATTACAAAGCTTGAGCAATATTTCCTTTCACGGAAGACCTATAGAGACGCGTACAAAATTTGCCAAATGCGCAGGTAACGGCAATCCGGCAGTACCGACACGTAGCCGTATCAACACGCTGTATGAGAAAAACGATGGAAAAACCAGCATTATATTATCGTTGAGCTTCTAAAACACGCCATATGTCAAGCGTGAACGCGGGCCACCAGCGCACCTCATCTCCCCCCGGTCCGCCCCCAGCCGCTTCGCGAGCTGTTCCCGGCTGCCTCGACTCGCCGGGAGATGCTGGGCGATTGGCGGCCGTGGCCTAGGAGCCTTGGCGATGGGAGGGGATGGCCACGCCGTCCGGCCGTGGTGGTGGTGCTTGGCCGATGGCCCAAGGGGCGGCGATGCGGGATTGGGGCGATGGAGGCAGGCATAGGCGCGCCCGGGGGTTTGGTTGTCGGACTGCTGGGAGGGAGGAGCGCGGGGGCGTCGCGCCGGGCTGGTTCCTTCAGGTAAACGGCGACGGTGTACCAGCAAGCAGTTCCAAACTGCCACGCGCCGCGCGGAGCCGCACGCCAGCGCACATAACCAGATAGATATCACGCCCGGCAGACCGAGACACGCTCGCATCGACATAACAAGATAGATACTATACGCCGCACCGAGGCTGCGGCACGCAGAGACAAGCAGGAGGTGATAACGCTGCGGCAGCGGGGCGAGGGGGACGCCACACTAACAGGTACCTCATAGCGCTGCCGCGAGCAGGCGCACGCACATAATAGCTGACCGGCTACCGTCAATACAGCCCCGCGAGAACGCCCAGCATTGCACGCACATACACGGGATTAGCTATATGACGCGCACGCGGAGGCGACCGACCGCACATTAACAGGGTACCTCATCCTCGGCGCGACGAACGCGGCGCAGACTAAAGGATAGCGATTACCGCCCGCGACAGCACGACGCACACTCAACCAGGTACCTCATACCCGCGATGCGAACACGCACGCACGCGACTAACAGATAACGATAATATGACGCGCGCTGGGATGGCGACGGAACCGCATCAGGAGAAGAGGCATTACCTATCACGGCACGCAGAAGAGACCCAAGCACATGGATAAACTCAGAAGCGGAGTATTACGGCGACAGCAGAGCACGGCACGCATAATTAACAGGTTTACCTATACCGCCCGCGAGACACACCGCCGCAGATACACAGTACCTATAACCCGCGCGCCGAGGCGACGCACGGCAACAATAACAGATAGTCTATCCACGGCGTCCGGTCGAGATGACGCATGACCGGGCGACGAGAGGGCACTAAAGAGGATCGCCTGAGGAAATAGCTGATTATACGGGCGGGGAGATGCTGGGCTGGAGAACGCACGAATGCGCACCACTACACTAAGTACCTAATCAGGCGCCGCGAGAACCGCACGCACATACAGAAGCTAGTTATACTGCCGCGCCGAGGCACGCACGCACAAACAGGTACCATACGCCGCAGAGAACGCACGCGTACGCACCATACGAACAAGGTGATGATACGCTGTGCGGAGACACGCAACGCAGGGCATTAAATGGATGGCCTAGCTAGCAGGCCGGGTAGGAACGCACGCACGCCGCAGATGAACAAAGTGATCATACGCATGTGGCATCGAGGGCGAGTGCCACATGAGGACAGCAATAGCCTATTACGCGAGGCTGCGATTGGTGAGAACGCCACGGCACCGCACATAACAGATAGCTATATACGCCGCGCGAGCACGCGTCACGAATCATAACATGATACCGATACGCCGCGACGGAACGCAGCGAAACTACAGATAGCGCTATTTACTGCTACATAAAGATACCTATATTTGATG
>NW_014578122.1:98474-106071 GCF_000485595.1 Priapulus caudatus
AGAAATTCCAGCCAATCAGAAGGCGCTAAATTCTTCCCTATGTTATACCGTTTGGGAAAAAAAAATTTCGCGGGAGACCCTCTCAGCGTAAATAAACCCTGGCCAACACAATGTAGGGTTCACTACCACTGGCCAAAAGTAAGCTCCACCCACTTATCGATTTTTGCCAACGCTGCTACTGGATTCAGGAACCTGTGCGTCCGAACATCCCACGCACGTTTCTTGAATGCCAACTAAAGTTGATTGCAGTGGGCGAACGCATTGTTTACATGTATGTCACGGTTTATCACGGATTAGTTTTCAAATAAATACCCCTGGAATTTAATATGCATGAACAGATTTCTATAGGTACCAGCTTCTCAGTGTTTCGAATTTTCGGTGATCAAATAGCTGTAGGATCAGGTGGCCTGTTTTATCAAGAAGCTGTAGGCCCGGCATCGAAACTGTCGGCGGCGGGCCGACGGGCCGACGTGAATTTCGAACACTGACCATATATTATTTTGTAAACCACTTACGTAGGCGATTTTATTTAACAGATGCTACCTTATCCTCTTCAGACGTCTATGATACCTATATACGTATTCCTAACTGCAAATTGCGTGTTTAACATGGGCGGCACGCTCGCATCACATCACAGCGTGCACGCGCAAGATGCTAGCGGAGCGAACGGTGACGTACCTCTCTATAGATATGGCGAGCAGCGTGTTGGCTGAGACGAAGAGCGACAGGTTCTTCAGGTAGCCGGCAGTCATGCAGAGATAGTTGTTGAAGATCCACGAGCCGCGGATGTAGTTGTCCATGAAGAGTGGACAGGAGAAGAGCGCGACCAGCAGGTCTGAGATGACCAGGTTCAGCAGCAGCAGGTTGGTCGACGTGCGCATGCGCTTGTACTTAATCGCCGCCCAGCAGATGAAGCCGTTGCCGACGCCGCAGACGACGATCGTCGCTCCGTAGACGACGGCGAGGAACACCTTGACGAGCATGTGCGGCTTCGCGTACGGGTTCGGATAGCGGCTGCGGAAGTCCTTCCACGGTGTGTTGTTCATGTCGTCGGTGCCGTTCGTGCGGTTGCGGAAGAGCGCGAACAGATGCTCAGGTGTCAGATCGTCGTACTCGGCATA
This sequence comes from Priapulus caudatus, assembly GCF_000485595.1. Lineage (NCBI taxonomy): Eukaryota > Metazoa > Priapulida > Priapulimorpha > Priapulimorphida > Priapulidae > Priapulus > Priapulus caudatus. The sequence continues at coordinate 99,596 of NW_014578122.1, forward strand.
GTCGCTCAGCTCGGCGACTTCTGCGAGGAGGTCAGCCATCGAGTGTTCGTCGGTGCGGACCGTGTATCATGGCCGTCCAGCACGCGAGCCGTCGTCGGCAGGCGCTGATTACGTGGTCGCCACCTGCAACGTGACGCAGCGGCGAGATTACGCTAAGATTCGCGTCGCGTTCGGGTCACGTCGCCGGGGAGTGCTGGCTAGCGGCAACATAAGGGAGGCGTCCGTCAGGGACATGGAAATCATGGGCGGGCGACAAGCTCTTAAGATAATACGGCGACGACAAGCTGTCGTTAACAATTGCTGAGATCATGACTGCGGCTTAACTGCCTCGTTATTCCGGTACCGGGGGCCTAGCAAATCCTCGCATCGACGAGATTGATGGGCGCAGCAGCCGTAGTTTTACGGCATGTGTGATGAGGAGAACCTCTTATGTAACTACAGGTGAAAGAGCAGGTAACAATGCGAAGCATCGAGCAACGATTGCTATAGCCACCCGCACACCCACCCACCAGCCCGCCCGCCCGCGAAATTTTTTTTTCCCAAACGGTATAACATAGGGAAGAATTTAGCGCCTTCTGATTGGCTGGAATTTGGCAAGATGTCAGCCTCCATGACTTGTAGCCAAAATCCCGAATTATCTACCAAAAACTTTCCCGAACTTTCTGTAAGTTAGGTTAAAGTCGTTTTAGTATGTTTTCTTTAAAACAACATGGGTTTGAGTGAATAAACCCAAATATGATGCCATTTCTTGACTGATTTGGTTTGACTGAAGAAAACCTTCAAAACAAGAGGACAAACGCTATTTGTAAATATTTGTTTTGGTTTATGACCGCTAGATAAGTAAGTTTTCTGATGTATTTTCCATGAAAAACATATTTTACTCTATATACTATATTAATATAACATATAATATCACTATAACTGCAATTCTTTGTGCAAATGTGTTATTTTCATCTCAATCTTAAAGGGAGAGCTTACTCTAGGTTCTAGGGTTATTTTCAGCTAATTTAGGTTATAATTACGCTACATAAAAAGTTTCATGGTTCAATCACCTTTAGAAATATTTTTTTTTAATGTTTTAAAACTAACGACTACAGTTTGATTACAACACGCTTTCAACGCTCATGCTGACTGCACCGCGCTCGATCACGATCGCAGTACGTCCATATACGTCCACACTGCGTTCTACACGTTTCCACCACGCTCTTAGAGCGTAGTACGAGCGTAGTGAGATCGGGGCCCTGGTGTGACTGGGGTATAAGGAGCGGTCTGGCCTTTTCTCAACAAGGTCATGAAGACCGATTACGTTGCCGATGCTCACATTTGCTGTCTCGGCGCGTGTATTGTCAAGGTGTATAAGTGCACTTTATTATTGCATGTGATCGTAATCCGGGTATGTTAGGTTGTACCATATACAGTGTTTGCCACTGAGCAGAAAAAGCTGTAGGCCCGCCAATTTTGGAGCAAATTACAGTAATGAAACAGCATATCATGTTCTTCCTTGTGTTTATTAGTCATTATTAATGTCCATAATCATAATCCCTCTGTTTTTCCTTCCTCTCGTCGGATGACTGTTTATGCTTTTTTTGCCGGGGGCTCACAATTAAGGAAACGCCACATCGTTGTTATATGTAGCTTATTGGTAACTACGACTCTCCACTTTGACAGCAGAGAGACAGACTGGTAGTCTGGTACACATCGGGGACTTCTATGAGGGTCTGGGGGCCAGAACATTTTTGAAAATTACAAGCTCTGAGATGCAATCTAGAGCTATTTCAGGGTACTCCAATAGCTTACAACTAGCAACACTTTTTGGTGGAAAAGGAAAAAATTATGTAAAATTTACCTACTGTAAAATTTTGATGGGCACTGGGGAATTCCGTCTGTGTTGAGTGTGTCCAAAGTAAATGTATTTTGTAGACATACAAGCTCTTACGTAGGGAAGCTTTAGCTACACCCTGTATGAAATGTATATAGTTTTTTCCAAACGTTAAAAACAATATGACACGGTTAAACCTGAGTGGTACGACGAGGCTGTACTGCTGTTTGCATGACTAGTAAGTAATACGACGTGCTTTTCAGCTACAGTGACAATTATGACATGTGTGTTAAAACTTGAGACAATTATTATTATTTACTGTATAATTCAGCATGATATATTACCTAAATCTTCTTAATATTATTTTAAAACAGTATACTGATCGTTTGTAATAACTACCAGTGATACTTTATTGTTTACATCCAAACGTGAAATGCGCAGGGATGTAAGAATTACTTCACAACCTAGTAGTACAGTAGATTAGAAAAAAATCGTTCAAATTGTGAAAAAAGTATGAAAATTGGTACACTTGCATACTTTTGTATGCTCTTTCATTTAAAAGCAGGACACACGCGGTCCAACTACAACTTCGGCCGCCATCTTGAATTTAAAAATGGCCGCCGTCATTTCTTAAAAAATAGCTATATCTCGGTTAATAATCTTCGTACAGACTTGAAAATTGATTGACAGACGTAATTTGGGTTACTATTTCATACAACAACGTGATGAATGTGATCCAAGGGCGTTTTCGGCCGCCATCTTGAATTCAAAAATGGCCGGCCTCATTTTTTAAAAAATAGCTATATCTCGGTTAATAATCTTCGTACAGACTTGAAAAATTGACTGACAGACGTAATTTGGGTTACTATTTTTATACAACAACGTGATGCATGTGATCCAAGGGCTTTTTCGGCCCACCATCTTGAATTCAAAATGGCCGCCGTCATTTCTTAAAAAATAGCTATATCTCGGTTAATAATCTTCATACAGACTTGAAAATTTACTGACAGACGTAATTTGGGTTACTATTTCATACAACAACGTGATGCATGTGATCCAAGGGCGGATTCAAAATGGCCGCCATAAAAATTACAAACTTAGCAATATTTCCGTTCACGGAAGATATAGAGACGTGAAAATTTGCCAAATGGGCGCAGGTGAATACCATCCGGGCCAAGTCGACACGGTGGCCGTATCCAACACGCGTTGGAAACGATGGAAAAACACGCATTTTATCGTGAGTTCTATACACGCATTTTCAAACGTGCCGTTTTTCAAAGTAAACGCGACGTGTACACAAGCAGTTCAAAACTCACGCGCGCGCGCGAGCACGCACGCACGCACATAACAGATAGCTATACGCCCGCGAGAACGCACGCACGCACATAACAGATAGCTATATACGCGCACGAGCACGCACGCACATAACAGAAGCTATATACGCGCGCGAGCACGCACGCACATAACAGGTAACATATACGCGCGCGAGCACGCACGCACATAACAGATAGCTATATACGCGCGCGAGGCACGCACGCACATAACAGGATAAACCTAATACGCCCGCGAGAACGCACGCACCTAACAGATAAGCGATACGCCCGCGAGCACGCACGCACATAACAGGTAGCCTATACGCCGCGAGAACGCGACGCACGCACATAACAGGTAGCTATATACGCGCGGCGAGCACGCACGCACAGAAGAGGTACGCTATACGCACGCGAGAACGCACGCACTAATAGAAGCTATATACGCGCGCGAGCACGCACGCATATAACAGGTACCTATACGCGCCGCGCGAGAAACGCACGCAGATAACAGGTACTATATACGCGCGCGAGCACGCACGCACATAACAGATATCTATACGCCCGTGAGAACGCACGCACGCACATAACAGATAGCTATATACGCGCGCGAGCACGCACGCACTAAGCAGGTACCTATACGCCGCGCGAGAAACGCACGCACATAAAAGAAGCTATATACGCGGCGCGAGCACGCACGCACATAACAGGTACTTATAAGCCGCGAGAAGCGCACGCACATAAAACAAAAAGCTATATACGCGCGCGAGCACGCACGGCAACATACAGGTACCTATACGCCGCGGAGAACGCACGCACATAACAGTGTTAATAATCTTCATACAGACTTGAAATTTACTGACAGACGTAATTTGGGTTACTATTTCATACAACAACGTGATGCATGTGATCCAAGGCGATTCAAAATGCCGCCATAAAAATTACAAACTTAGCAATATTTTCCGTTCACGGAAGATATAGAGACGTAAAAATTTGCCAAATGGCGCAGGTTAAGGCCAATCCGGCCGAGTCGACACGTGCCGTATCCAACACGCGTTGGAAACGATGGAAAAACACGCATTTTATCGTTGAGTTCTAAACACGCTATTTCAACGTGCTCGTTCTTCAAGTAAACGCGACGTGTACACAAGCAGTTCAAAACTCACGCGCGCGAGCACGCACGCGCGCACATAACAGATAGCTATTCGCCCGCGAGAACGCACGCACCGACATAAATCAGATAGCTATATACGCGCACGAGCACGCGGGCACGCACATAACAGAAGCTATATACGCGCGCGAGCACGCACATAACAGGCTACCTATACGCCGCGCGAGCAACGCACGCACATAAGAGACAGTACCGTATACGCCGGGAAGAAACGCACGCATGCACGCACATAACAGATAGCTATATACCGCGCGCGGAGCACGGCCGCACATAACAGGGTACCTATACGCACCGCGAGAGGCACGCACATAAGCAGATAAGCAATACGCCCGCAGACACGCAACGGCAAATACAGGTACTATACGCGCCGCGAGAAACGCACGCACGGCACATAACAGATAGCATATACGCGGGCGAGCACCAGCACAGAAGAGGTACCTATAGCGCACGCGAGGAACGCGACGGCACATAATAGAAACTTATATAACCGCGCGCGAGCAGGCGCACGGCATTAAAGATACCTATACGCCCGCGAGACGCACGCAGAGTAACAGGTACTATGATACGCGCGCAGAGCACGCCACGCACATAACAGATATCTAATACGCCCGTGAGAACGCAACGCACGCACATAACAATAGCTAGTATACTGCGCCGAAGCACGCACAGCCGACTAAACAGGTTACGCTATACGCCCGCGAAACGCACGCACATACAGAGCTAATATACTGCGCGCGAGCGAACGCACGCACATAACAGGTACCTATACGCCCGCGAGACTGCACGCACGCACATTAACAAAGCGTATATAACGCGTGCGAGCAACGCCGCACATAACAAGCGTACACTATACGCCGCGAGAACGCACCGCTACGCAGATAACAAAGTTATAGACGCGTGCGAGCACGCAGCGACATAAGCAGATACTCTATACGCCGCGAGAACAGCACCGCACGCAGCATAACAGATAGCTATTACGCGGCGGACACGGCATGCACGCCACTAACAGATCCTATTACGCCCGCGAGAAGCGCACGCCATAACAGATCTATACTGTACATACGAGTCTATATTTGTGTTTGTGCAGGTACAATGGTACGCACTGAGTTGACAATCTGCGACAACTTGTGGACAAATGAGTTTCGAGACATATTGTTTAACTTAAACAATAGTATTATTAGCTTGCCATGCATGTTCTTGTGATACTGTATACTAACAATTGTTGTCTTGATTATCTGCTCTCTCAACACTCGGGATTCCGATGCCAGTGTTTGCGCATTGTGTTTGTTATATCTGAAAAAATCGGTAATTTTAACATTTTTTCCACGATGTTGTTTGTACTCTTGTTATATGCTAGTCATTGATCATTTTTGAAGTACAGAGTAAAATGTGATGGCGGCCATGTTGAATTCAATATGCGCCGGCTGTAAATTATATTGGAACTTGGTGTGTGGTGGCAATTTTTATGGTGGCCCATTTTGAATGCCGAGATGGTGGGCCAAAAACGCTCCTTGATCACTGGCATCACGTTGTGTATGAGAATGTAACTCCGCAAATTTACGTTTTGCTGTGCAGTAAATTTTCAAGTCTGTACGAAGATTATTAACGGAGATAAGCTATTTTTAAGAAATGACGGCGGCCATTTTTAATTCAGATGGTGGCTCGAACAACGCCCATTGGATCACATGCATGCACGTTGTTGTAGAAATGTGGCAACTCAAATTCCGTGCTGTCAGTCAAGATTTTCAAGTCTGAACGAACGATGTATTAACCGAGATATACGCGTATTTTTTAAGAAATGACGCGGCATTTCTTAAATTCAAAAGATGGCGCCGAAACGCCCTTGGATCACATGCATCACGTTGTTGTATGAAATAGTAAGCCCAAATTACGTCTGTCAGTCATTTTCAGAGTCTGTACGAAAAGATTAATTAACCGAGATATAGCTATTTTTTAAGAAATGACGGCGCCGCATTTTTGAATTTAAGATGGCGGCCCGAAGTATGTAGGTGGATCGCGTTTGTCGCTGGCTTTTTAAATGAAAGAGGGCATACAAAAGTATGGCAATGTACAATTTCACACCTTTTCACAATTTGAAGCGATTTAGATGATGATTCTGACCTAACCGACGTACTATAGCGCACGGTGAAGCATGAGCCGCTACGACCGCGTCAAG
>NW_014578123.1:0-503 GCF_000485595.1 Priapulus caudatus
ACGCACGCAGGCATGCACGCACACACACACACACACACACAGGCACGCACACACGCACGCGCACGCACACCTACATGCACGTACGCTCACGGGCACACAGGCACACATGCACACGCACACGTACACACACGCACGAACGCACGCACGCACGCACGAACGCATGCACACACGCACGCACGCACACACGCATACACGCACGCACACACCTACACGCACGCACACACACAGTCGTGGTGCCGCGCGTGCCTGGGCTTCTTTTCCCCGCACGGTAACACGGCCATTGAACAATGCTTAGGCGCGGGACTTGGCCGTCACCGTCACCGTCACCGCCGCCGTCACCGCCGCCGCCGCCGCCGCCGCCGCGACATGGGAAATGCAGCGAGAGAGAACGAGAGTTTCAAGGTGGCACCCAAGGTCGCACCGAGGAAGCCTCCTTCTCTAATAGCCTTCCCTCGGGGCAGCAACTACCGGTGAGAGTGAAGCGGCGTCTCTCGGTGCTCTCT
>NW_014578123.1:4361-10674 GCF_000485595.1 Priapulus caudatus
ACAACAACAATGCCGCGGCGGTAAACAACAACAATGCTGCGGCGGTAAACAACAACAATGCCGCGGCGGTAAACAACAACAATGCTGCGACGGTGAACAATAACGCCGCGGCGTAAACAACAAGAACGCTGTGATCGTAAACAATAACAACGCTGTTATCGTAAACATCAACAACGCTGTTATCGTAAACATCAACAACGCTGTGATCGTAAACAATAACAACGCCGTGGCAATAAACAACAACAACGCTGTGATCGTAAACAATAACAACGCCGCGGCGGTGAACAACAACAACACCGTGGCGGTACACAATAACAACGCTGTGATCGTAAACAACAACAACACCGCGGCAGTGAACAACAACAACACCGTGGCGGTACACAATAACAACGCTGTGATCGTAAACAACAACAACACCGCGACGGTAAACAATAACAACGACTACGTAAGAGAGTTTACCTGCCGCCGCCCACGTATCGTAATAACTCCAGGTAATTACCACCCGCACCTAACGAGCTACTCACGCACACACACGCACGCACGCACGCACGCACGCACGTACATAAGCTGATCAGCGTGTCAGCATGAGTCAGCGGCATCCACTACTAGTACTTCCGTACTTCCGTACTGTCGCACCGCCGTACGCACGCACGTACGTACGCACGCACGCACGCACGCGCGCACGCACGTACGTACGGACACTTGTTCTTCTGCTGCGACCGCCAGCGGTCAGTCGCTCGCTCTGCTGATCGATTTCATGATTCACGAAGATTTTTGCTTGAGCTGCCGAAAGCCGCCGGCAATCACGGAAGCCGTAGCGCAGCTGCACACACACGCACGCACGCACACAGGCACGCGCACGCACGCACGCAGGCACACGCACGCACGCAGGCAGGCAGGCACACGCACGCACGCAGGCACACGCACGCACGCAGGCATGCACGCAGGCACACGCACGCACGCAGGCATGCACGCACACACACACACACACACAGGCACGCCCACGCACACGACGCACCGCGCGACGGCAGCCAACCTGTACATGCACGTACGCTCAACGGGGCACAATGGGGCACAGCATGCCACACGCAGAGACGTATCACACACGCACGAACGCACGCACGCACGCGCACGAACGCAATGCACGAGCACGCACGCGACGGCACACTACGCATACACCACGCACCACACCTACACGCACGCACACGACAAGTCTGTGCCGCGCGTGCCCTGGGCTTCTTTTCTCCGCACGGAAACACGGCCCATTGAAGCAATGCTTAGGCGGCGGGACTTGCCGTCACCGTCACCGCACTCGCGCACCGCCGCCGCGCCATGCCGCCGCCGCGACATGGGAAATGCAGCGAGAAGAGAACGAGAGTTTCAAGGTAGGCACGCCCCAGTCGCACCGAGGAAGGCACTCCTCTCTAATAGCCATTCCCTCGGGCAGCAACTAACCGGTGAGAGGTGAAAGCGGCGTCTCTCGTGCTCTCTCCTCTCTCTCTCTCTCGAAGTCAATCCCTCTCTGCTCTCTCTTCATCTCTCTCATCTTCGTCTCGTCCTCTCGTCCTCTCATCTCTCTACCCTCGTCTCACGCTCATGCATTCCTCTCTCTCTCCGTCCTCCTCCCTCTCGTCTCTCGTCTCTCCTCTCTACTCTCTTTCTCATCATTTTCTCTCACTCTCATCGCCTCTCTCCCCTCCTCTCTCTCTCTCTCTTCTTCTCCCTCCGTCTCCTTCTTCTCCCTCTCTCTCATACATTCTCTCTCTCCTCTCACTCTCTCTCTCACTCTCTCTCTCCTTCTCTCTCCTCTCTCTTTTCCTCCTCTCTCTCTCTCCCCCCTCGCTCTCTCTCGCTCGGTCTCTCTCCTCTGCCGCAGCCGGCGTGGTGGCGCGAGAGACCCCCGCCGCGGCGGACCCCATACCAGCTTCCTCTCTGCTCATCAAGCCCACTGCCTTTCGTCCGATACCTCTCTCTCCTCTCTCACTTCCGTGCTCTGTTACGGCATGACAACCCATCCATCCCAGTACCACACCGTCACTCCTTCACACTGCACGCAGCCCTGAATTCCTCGCCTATTAGGGCAGTCGGGGTAGGACGGATCCGGAAAATACAACAGGCAGCTGGACGGATCCGGAAATTTCCCGCGAGACGGATGCCGGAAATCTCCCAGCGCGAGACGGTTCGTGAAAATCGGCCGCGAGACGGATCCGGAAATGCGGCCGCGCGAGACGGCGATGTCCGGCAAAACGCGTCCAGAAACTCGTTCGCCTACTAACACCGCGGCGAAATCGCACCGACCACCACAACCGACCAACAACACACAACAACACCACACGACGAGCAAGGTGTGCGCCGTGCATGAAAGAGATGTGCGGCGAGAGAGATGTGGCGAGAAGCTGGCTTATATCCCCCACCCCCACCTCCACCCACCACGCACCACCAGCCACGCAAGCCCGGCTCCGCAGCCGCCGCATGACCAGCTGATTCAATACACTGCGCGCGATACTCCGCGCGTTGTCATGGAAACATAGCTTGGGCGGCGGCGGTGGAGCTTCTTTTGTCTGGCGGCTAGGTGGGGAGGGGGGGGTGGTCGGAGAGTTTGTGGCATGCCAGGGTCCTTAAATTATGCCATAAACAAACGACGCCGTCGATGTTCTGATTGATAGAGGAAGCCCCATTGATGCCGGGAGGAAGGAGGGGAAGGGAGAGAGTAAGAGGAGGGGGAAGGGAGGGTAGAGAAGGGGGAAGGAGAGAGAGGAAGGGGAGGAAGAGAGTAAGAGGAGGGAAGGGAAGAGAGTAAGAGGAGGGGAAAGGGAGGAGGATGACGTAGGGAGGGGATCAGAGAAGTAGGGGAGAAGGACGGGGAGGGGAGAGTAAGAGGAGGGAGAAGGGAGAGAGTAAGAGTAAGGGGGAAGGGAGAGAGTAGAGGAGGGAAGGGAAGAGTAAAAGAGAAGGGGGGTAAGAGAAGGGGAAAGGGAGAGAGTGAGAGAGGGGGAAGGGAAGGAAAGAGAGTAAGGGGAAGGGGAGGCAGAGAGTAGGAGGGGAGGGACAGGTAAAGAGTAGGGGAAGGGGGAGGGAGTGGAGAGAGTAGGGGAGGGATGGAGGGAGGGAGAGAGTAGGAGGAGGAACAGGGGAGGGAAAGAGAGTATGAGGAAGGGAAAGGGGAGTGAGAGAATAGGAGGGGAGAGACAGGTAGAGAGTAGGAGGGGAGGGGGAAAGCGGAAAAAAAAAAAAAGAAAAAAAAAAAAAGAGTTTAAGGGAAGGGGGAAAAAAGGAGAGGAAGAGAGTATGAGGAGGGGAAGGGGGAGTGAAAGAATAGGAGGAAGAAGGAGTAAGAGAGTAGAAGGGCGTGACCCTCCCGGTCGCTCGGTCTCTGCAATGAACCTATGGTTTCCTATGTGATTCATTGTGACCACCCCACAATTCACGTCCCTACCCCGCTGATCACAGCACGGAAAAAAGGTTTTTTTACGAAAGAGTTTCTATTAAGAGGCAGCAGGTCATGTTTCCCCTGTGATCTGTACTTCCGCCTTCACTAACAACCGCCCGATCCAACGTCGCCCAGCCTGCCTGACGGTAGCTGAAACAAATTTCGAATAGAGAAAGCCAAGGTCATGGTTTCCCCTGTGATTGTAACTTCCCCTCACTAACAACCCCCGATCCACGTCCCCACCCTGCTAATGAGGTACTGAAAAATTTCGAATAGAGGAAGCCAAGGTCGTGGTTTCCTCTGTGATTGTGACTTCCCCACGAACCGGGATCGACGTCCCCACCCCGCTAATAGCAGTCAGATTTCTGACTGAATGAAGATTGATGATTGATGGATGAATCGCGTGGCAGCAGAACAGGTCTTGAATGAATCTGCGACGGTAACAACGGATGCGTACGGCTTCTATACGCTCGCTCTGTCAGTGTCACAGACGAGACTGCAATGACTGTCACACGCCACCTGGCGTTTCCACGACGACGCGTCGAACCGCTGCGTTTCGGGACGATTGACGAAATGAATTTTTTAAACGGAATTTTTTTAATGACAGGTGACGAAATAGGACCAAACATCTTAGCTAATAGGATCTTCTTATAGCTTACGTAATAGGACTTAATATTTCAGTTAACGGGGATCTAATAAAATATGATATCACGGCAAATTATACGAGTAATATCTTAGCATATGCACGCTGCACGCCATGTCTTCATTAGTTTCCCATTAGATAATTGCACTGACGACTTGCACCAATTAATAATACAGTAATTACTGCATGCCTCTTCACTCTCCCATGGATAACCTCTCTCTCTCGCTCTCTCTCTCTCTCTCTCTCTCTCTCTCTCTCTCTCTCTCTCTCCCCCTCTCTCCTCTCTCTCTCGAGCTTCCTCGCGCTCTCTCTATCTTTCTTTATCGCTTTCTCTCTGTCTCTCTCTGTCTTTCTCTCTTCATCTTTTTCTCTCTCGTTTTCTCTCTCCCTCCCTCCCCCTCTCATTCTATCTATCTCTTGCTCTCTCTCTTTCTCCCGACCACCTTCCTCGAGTGATTGCGAACAAATAGAACCGACCCGACCCCCCTCGCCACCACTACGTATAGGTCTTTATCGTCTGCTAAAAAAACTTGTGTCTGCACTTACTGAGCAGTTACCCCGATATTAAATTAATGACAACGATCGATCTCTTAAATCAACACCCAACGACGCGATGTAAGATAAGGGGTGTCATCAAACTCCGTACCAATGCCGAATAAGGAGGTCAGACTGCTTCTGATCAATAAGGGAGTCTGGGGGGGGGGGTCATTATAATTTATCACAGATCGCGACGACGACGACAACACCAACAAAAACGACAACGACGACAACGACAACAACAACGACAACGACGACAACAGCAACGACGACAACAACGATGACAACAACAACAACAACAACAACAATAACGACGACGACAACAACAACGACGACGACGACGACGACGACGACGACGACAACAACAACAACAACAACAACAACAACCACAACAACAACAACAACCACAACAACAACAACAACAACAACAACAACCACAACAACAACAACAACCACAACAACAACAACAACAACGACAATAACGACGACGACGACGACGACGACGACGACAACGGCAACGGCAACATCAGTAAACTGTGTTGCCTTAACCAGCGATCGACAACGCAATCCTAGATCTGCAAGGCCGGTCGGCTAATTTCACCAGCGGTGTCTACGACCCTTCTAATACAACCAGACCACTTCAACTGCTCCTGCTCGCACACATTAGTACTGATTTACGATCAAAAGCAAAGGAAACCATTAGCAGCGCACTGTCTAAGCTGCCATGTTCGCGTGTGCGGCCCATGTCAGCATTAGTCGTATCAAATTCTACCTACTATTGACGAAATACAAAGTGGCTATTAATTAATAGTCGTGTGTGTGAAGTAGAGGTTTAGACCGTCTCCACGGGATGCAGATCCACTGCCTCTACCCCCGTGTGTGTGTGTGTGTGTGTGTGTGTGGTGTGTGTGTGTGTGTGTTTGTGTGTGTGCGGGCGGCGTGCGGTGCGTGGTCGTGCGTGCGTAGCGTGCGCGCGTGTGACGTGTGTAGCGGAGGCCTGCAAGCGTCTCTAGCGGGACACAGATCCACTGCCTCTACCCCGTGTGTAAGCGAGGCCCTGCACGCATTCTCTAGCGGGATGTAGATCAGCTGCCGCTAACGGTCTACCCCATGTTTGACAGTGTGAGTGTGTGTGTGTGTGTGTGTGTGTGTGTGTTTGTGTGTGTGTTTGTGTTTTTAAATATTGTAATCTTTCGTTATACGCAATAGCATTCGAACCCCTGACGATTTTCCTGCGACTATCCACAAGCACGCACGAACACACGCGCACGCACCAACAACAGCACGCACGCAACACACACGCAACGCACGCACGCACACACGCACGCACGCACGCACGAAACGCTCACGGTGGCCTACGGAAATCAGGAAGTACAACAGGCGCCACCTTTAGGCGGCGATATGTGGCAAAAACCCATAGATATCTATATACAATCGATATTATAGGATATCTATATTAGAAAACGCTCGACTGATCGCATGCATATCAGCTGGAAAAAGATGCAGCACCTAGGCCTAGTGTCTGGCCATAGCGGAGTGGAGCGAACCCATGTAGCAGCCGAGAAACAGGCGGTAAACCTGACAGAACGTACATGACGTGATCACGTGCATGGCTGCAATCCGCAACAGTGCCATCTCCTAATGACCGAGCGAAGGGAGAGAGGAAGGGACGAGAACGGGGAGGGTTGAGGAGAAGGGAGGGT
>NW_014578123.1:15019-16340 GCF_000485595.1 Priapulus caudatus
GGCAGAGACGGAGACGGAGACGGAGACAGAGACAGAGACGGAGACGGAGACGGAGACAGAGACAGAGACAGAGGCAGAGACGGAGACGGAGACGGAGACAGAGACAGAGACGGAGACAGAGACAGAGACAGAGACGGAAAGAGAGAAAAAAAGAGATGAAGAACAAGAACGTACAGTGGAATTTACACAATGAGTGTAAACATCAGTTTCTATCTTACTCGATAGCAATGTAAAAGCAAAAATTACATGGACGCTGACGTCGTCAAACGAACGCACGTGCACGCAAGTACACGCACGCACGCACGTACGCACGTACACACGCGCGGACGCGCACACACAGGCACATACATACACACACACACACGCACGCACGCACGCACGCACGCACACCGACACACACACACGCGCGCGCACGCACGCAAACCCACACACACACACGCGCGCGCGCGCGCACGCACGCACGCACGCACCTCTCTGCCGAGCCATCCTCCTCCTCCTCCTTTGTCCCGCTGCTCCGTCCGTCTGTCTATCTACCACACCGACGAGTCACGATTTGAAATCTCCGCAGACGAACGCCGACAATCACGCCCACAAAACACTCCAAATTCCAATCGTCTGCTACGCGCTATCGTCTGATCTGACAACGCACTACGCACAACAGTGAACACCGTCGCTGCCAACGCAAGCTGACACTTCTTCTCCAGAAGAAGAAGAAGAAGAAGCTACGGGTACGCAAACACGTAGCGACAGCGCGGGAGAGATATATACCGACGAACCGAACCACTCACTAACCACACACACAACAACAGTGCGCGGATACGCACGCGTACGCACGCGCAAGCGCACTGAGAGAGTGAGAGTGAGCGCGCGCGCGAGAGAAAGAAGGTGGGGGGGGGTGTATTACGCGTACAACAACACGCACTCACGGACGGACGGACGGACGTGCGCTGCGCACTGCAGTAATCGCTGCAGAGAAAATCCTGCGGGAATCGACACGCACGGGGGCGTGACTCCCACCAGGAAGCCATGAGAGAGAGAGAGGGGGAGGAGGAAGAGAGAGGGAGGGAGGAAGAGAGAGAGACAGAGAGAGGAGGGAGAGAGAGAGAGAGAGAGAGAGAGGCGGCGAAGAAAGAGAGAGGCGGGGGAGGGAGGAAGAGAGAGGTGGGAAGTAGTAAAAGAGATGAGAGGAGGGGAGGGAGAGAGAGAGAGAGATGAGGATGGAAGAGCAGAGGGAGGGAGGGAGAGAGAGGGGGAAGGGAGGGGAGGAGGGGAGTAGACGAGAGCTTGAGGAGGGATGGGGAGGAGAGAGCGAGAAAGAGGG
>NW_014578123.1:17018-21517 GCF_000485595.1 Priapulus caudatus
GGAGAGAGAAGAGAGAGCGAGGATAGAGAGGAGAGAGAGAGAGCCGAGAGATAGAGGAGAACAGAGAGAGAGAGAGGAGAGAGAGAGAGAGAAGATGAGAGAGAGAGAGAGAGAGAGCACGCACGCACGCACGCACGCACGCGCGCACGCACGTACACACACGCACACACACACACAGACACACACGCAGACGCAGACGCACGCACGCACACGCGCACGCGCACACGTGCTATCATCGGACTGACTACGGTTTTAATTTGACTATAGACGTAAGTGCGACGGGAGCTGACGCAGCGCTCCTAAATTTTACTAAACTCTGTACTTAACTTTCTCCTAAACTCTGTTTCATGTTCTCTTCACAACGACCGAGGCATCCCGCGATAAGAATCTCTGAAGCTATTGACAGCTCACAGAAACTCACTTTATCTTTTTTGAAGAACAAAAAATCGCTTTAGATAGACGCAATTAGGAGAAGTTGTTACGGCCTTACGTCCCACCGGGGGACCAAGGTGAAGTGAAGGAGAAGTGAAGGAGAAGTGAAGGAGAAGTTGTTACAGGGAAGTCAGAAGAGCGATTCGAAACAGCGGAAAAAAAAAAAACTAACGCACAAAGACGTCCAATTTGAGGCAACTCGTCCGTCAGATCTGTGCAGACGTGCTACATTAAACGTTATTCAAACCTCTCCGGGGGGGGCTGCGTACCGGAAATTTCAACAGAATTCCGAAAAAAGTTCACAAACAAAATTTCGACAGAATTCACAAACTCGACGTGCGGACGGACGCATCACGGATATTCCGTTCTCCACACGCACCCCCACCAGACGAAGGCGGGGTGATCACGTTACTTGGATCGTATTTGGGGAGGGGAGGGAAGGGGAGGGGAGGGCAAGGGGTGTCATATATATGGTTCTCGTGGGCCGCTTGCATCGATCGCTATTTATCCTATTTTATCGCCAGATTCCGACGACCCGCCAGCACCTGTTACAGAGTAAGCACGGTCGCGCCATCTAGCGTGTGAAATTTGCATTTTTTAAATGCCTCTATACGAGCCTTCTTACAGCGTTAGCAAGGCGCCTGTGGCGGTACAATGGGTTATAGTTCTAGAGCTAGGTGCCACTGGGCCGCACATTGTCACAACAGTCAAGACTCACACAGATCATTTCAAGAGCTAATAAATAATAATACACGTATTATCAGCTCTTGATAATTTCTAAGCTGTCAGTAGAGAGTATCGTAAGCTTACTATCCTGTTACTATCCTTAGTACGACTTATAGATAGCGTACGATAACACAGCCGTGCACACCTATCACGAGTTGCGGTATTTGTCAGGTTATTTTATCAGTGTCAACAAGTGCTGTGATAGGCAGCAGCACCAAGTGCTAACTATATAGCTCTACCTGACACACAGGTATCGTATACCTGATACCTGGCGGATCCAGGGGAGGGGTTGACAGCAGGGGCATGCTCCGATCCCATCCCCTCCACCAAAATCAATATCAGAGATCAAAAAAATGTGAAGAAGTCATTGAAAGTGAAGAAGTCATTGAAGGTAAAAAAGTCATTGAAGGTGAAGAAGTCATTGAAAGTAAAGAAGTCATTGAAGATGAAGAAGTCATTGAAGGTGAAAAAGTCATTGAAAGTAAAGAAGTCATTGAAGGTGAAGAAGTCATTGAAAGTAAAGAAGTCATTGAAGATGAAGAAGTAATTGAAGGTGAAGAAGTCTTTGAAGGTGAAGAAGTCATTGAAGGTGAAAATGTCGCGTGCAGCCAGCCATTCCAAACTCCTGATTTGATTTTAGTTCTCCCGCCTCCCCGAAATTTAATGCTCACAAGAAGTCAAAAAATTACCGTGCTAGCTGCTCGGCTTACATTGATTAGTGCTAAACACTGAGACTTGCTCCACCAGACCCCTTCACTAGTCTGCTAGTGTTTGCCCCATCCACCCCGATGGCACACACACACACACCTAGATCCCGCACTGAGATGGCAATACAGATACTTGATATAATAATATCAGGAGTAAGATAATATAGGATCTTATATTCCTATATCCTATAGGATCTTATATCCTATATTATCTTACTCCTGATAATATCAAGAGTACATATAAATAGAGATATCTATTATTATCTATATGTACTTTTGATAAAATCTAGTGTAAATGCGTATGTGCATAGTTACTGCTATAGGTTAGGTACACAGACAGCAAGCATGGGGTCACGGACCGGGATGCGCTCAAAGCTTACACGCCTCACTTTCACTTGTAAAATGGCACCAAGCACTCAAAATTACACATACATACGCACACACACGCACGCACGCACGCACGCACGCACGCACACACACACACACACACACACATACACACAGACACACACACGCACGCACGGCAAGAATTTTAAGCATATGGTGCTAATCTGTTGCCGATCATCTGAAATTATTCGCTTCAAAACACATCTCTAAAATTTTAAAATCCTATATGTGCGAGTGCAACAGTTAATTCGCACAGGCTGTCGATAATAAAACTGAATTAATATGCAAATTTCAACGAGCGCATTTGTTAATTATACGGGCGATAATTAGACATCACCGACAGCCCAGGTTCATTAGATCAGGAATTAATGAGACAAATTGTCTCATTAACTCCTGATTAGATGGATGCAGGAACATAATTAAAATAAAAACGATAGAAATGCATAAATTTGCATAAAAACCATGCAAAAACATTGGACCGGTGGGGGTTTTCAAAATAAAAAGGTCTAGCAACCGCTACCACCACGCTCCCACATCTGCAACCATAGCATGTCGAGTGTTTCATCATTCCTTTACAGTGTTACCATGTTATAACCTGTCACACCATGCTATAACCTGACACATCATGGTGCTATAACCTGACACACCATGATATAACCTGTCACACCATGCTATAACCTGCCACACCATGCTATAGCTGATGCCATTGTGTCATTATTAGTGCCGCCATGCCATAGTATACCACAATGCCATTACCAGTGTCACCATGCTATAACAAGCATCACCATGCTATTACTGATGTCACTATGCTATAACTGATGTCACCATGATATAACAAGCATCACCATGCTATTACTGATGTCACCATGCTATAACGGGTGTCACTATGCTATAACCAGCATCACCATGCTATTACTGATGTCACTATGCTATAACTGATGTCACCATGATATAACCAGCATCACCATGCTATTACTGATGTCACTATGCTATAACTGATGTCACCATGATATAACAAGCATCACCATGCTATTACTGATGTCACTATGCTATAACGTGTGTCACCATGCTATAACCATCACCATGCTATAACCATCACCATGCTATAACCATCACCATGCTAAAACCGGTGTCACTATGCTATAACCAGCATCACCATGCTATTACTGATGTCACTATGCTATAACTGATGTCACCATGATATAACCAGCATCACCATGCTATTACTGATGTCACTATGCTATAACTGATGTCACCATGATATAACAAGCATCACCATGCTATTACTGATGTCACTATGCTATAACGTGTGTCACCATGCTATAACCATCACCATGCTAAAACCGGTGTCACCATGCTATAACCAGCGTCACCATGCTATAACCAGTGTCACCATGCTATAACTGATGTCACCATGCTATAACCAGCGTCACCATGCTATAACCAGTGTCACCATGCTATAACTGATGTCACCATGCTATAACCAGTGTCACCATGCTATAACCAGCGTCACCATGCTATAACCAGTGTCACCATGCTATAACTGATGTCACCATGCTATAACCAGTGTCACCATGCTATAACCAGCATCACCATGCTAAAACCGGTGTCACCATGCTAAAACCGGTGTCACCATGCTATAACTGATGTCCCCATGCTATAACCAGTATCACCATGCTATAAAACCGACGACACCATGTCATTGCCAGCGTCACCACGACATAAACTGCGCCGTCGCCGCTACCACCGATACTAAAACCAAGCACCCGACAAACACTACGAACGACGGCGAAACCCGCGGCGAAACGGTCGCCCGCAGGTGGCGCCACGTGTTGCGTGCGCGCTCGCTCTCACCGTGCGTGTAGTCGTCAGCGCCATCTACCTCCTCGACGTAGTCGCAGAACTGCAACGAGCCGCTGAGCTTGCGGCGCGGCATCGCCCGGCTCTCGCTCACGCTGCTCCGGTACGCCATCTATACGACGCGGACGATGATGACGATGGCGTGCGGTCGATGTTGCCGGCGATGCTGGTGGCGGGCGATCGTGTTTCGTCTGTGCGGCCAGAAAGCACGGCGTTGAACTTAGTGAGTGGTGGGAAAACACATGAACAGCTGTAGTGTAGCGGCGGTGTTCCCTCGCTCTCGCTCCTCTCCACGTCTGTCTTGTTCTCGATCTTACTTTCTCTCTCGCTCTCTTTCAGTTTCTCTCCCACTCTCTCTGTCACGCTCTCTCTCTCTCTCTCTCTCTC
>NW_014578123.1:21732-26684 GCF_000485595.1 Priapulus caudatus
TATTATTAGAATTAGATCTATATTATCAAGAGCGTATTAAGAAGGCCTTCTTTATACGCTCTTGATATTATATTACACCCCAGATAATATCAGAGGTGAATAATGACAAAGTAAAATTTTCCATTATTCACACCTGATAATATCAGGAGCGTATAATGACAAATATTTGTCATTATTCACACCTGATAATATATAGAGAGAATCAGAGATCATATATAAAATATAATATAAATAATAACATAGATCTATATTATGACACTGCTGATAATATAGACACTCTTGATCGTATCCTACCCTGTGTTCTAAAACGCGCTGGCGTTGCTGAAAACAAAAATGCGACGACGAAA
Source organism: Priapulus caudatus (assembly GCF_000485595.1). Taxonomy (NCBI): domain Eukaryota; kingdom Metazoa; phylum Priapulida; class Priapulimorpha; order Priapulimorphida; family Priapulidae; genus Priapulus; species Priapulus caudatus. The sequence goes on from NW_014578123.1 coordinate 22,080, forward strand.
TAACCACAAGCGTGCGTCCGAGAACCAAGTCCAACTTCTACTTACGAGTGTATGTATGCGGTGCAAGAGAGCTACAGCCCTGTGTACCCCACCACTACTGTACAAATATGCTCGCAGGGTGAGCAAGACGCCATGCGTGTGTTTATACTATCTGATAACATCAGGAGTAAGATAATATAGATTATTATAGATCTATATTATCTTACTCCTGATAACATCACATCAGGATAACATCGCAGCCCTGGGTGAATACTTGATGTCGGTGGTGCAGCGGTGGGGGATTCAGGCTAACGCTCCATTAGGAGTGTTCCCAACTTTGATATCATTAATGATGAATGACGAATGATTAATGATTAATGATTGATAATCCTAACCCTAACACTAACCCTAACCCTAACCTAAATGACATTAAACCACAAACTAATATATGACCATATATATATANCTCTCTCTCTCTCTCTCTCTCTCTCTCTCTCTCCTCCTCTCTCTCTCTCTCTCTCTCTCTCTCTCTCTCTCTCTCTCTCTCTCTCTCTCTCTCTCTCTCTCTCTCTCTCTCTCTCTCTCTCTCTCTCTCGCTCTCTCTTTCCCTCTCTTTCCCTCTCTGCAACTGCTGCTCTCTCCGACATGTCTACACGCGCATGTTTGTGAAACGTAGACGAAGCAGGAAGAAGAGAGATGAGGAGAAAACATTATCCTCTAGACAACCAACATTTTCAGAACGCCTAACCCACAAAAATAGATGCGGACAAGTTACTCAGTCGTTCTCAGTCGCACTTGGTTAGTCCCTAGTCAGACTCTCGGATCGCACGCGTACGTACCCAGATATGTCGATATACGCAGAGCTTCACTATCGCAGAAAGAAACGATGGGTTAGGTTGCGTGCGCACGCCTAGCTCCCAGCAGCATGTATTGCACAGTCGAGATATGCTCCGTATATGATTTAGAGTAACGCGTGTATACGTCTCGCAACCACCTCCGGGACTAATGCACTCGCGCTGTTTCGCAGCGTCGAATCTATCCCGAGCGCGCGTTCGTGCGCGTGCGCGCGGAGGGGGGCGGGCGGATCTTTGCGGAGAGTTGAACGGAGTGCAGCAGCTGCCTGGGAAGCGTGGAGCTTCGTGGCGAGGGGGGAGGGGGGAGCATCCGCCGGATCACGCGGCGTGCGCGAGGGCAGCCGACGTGCGCGCACGTGACCCCGCGCTGCTTGTATTGGTAGAGATGTTATTGCAGGAAGAGAGCAACAGCAGCAGCAGCAGCAGCAGCAGCAGCAGCAGCATGCCAGCGAGCGCGAGGGTCGTGGAAAAAGTCATGCAGAGTTTGTGTTTGTGTGTCTGGGGGGGGGGGTGCAGCAGTGGGAGCAGCAGCAATAGTAGTAGCAGCACCAGCAGCAGCAGCGCCAGCAGAACCACAGCAGCAGCAGCGCCACCAGCAACATCAGCAGCAGCAACAACAACAACAGCAACAACAACAGCAGCAGCAGCAACAACAATAGCAGCACCACTAACAGTAGTAGCTGCTACTGTTGCTGCTACTGCTGCTACTGTTGATGCTGCTGCTGCTGCTGCTACAGATGCTGCTACTGCTGCTGCTGCTGCTACAGATGCTGCTACTGCTGCTGCTACAGATGCTGCTATTGCTGCTGCTACTGTTGCTGCTACTGCTGTTACTGTGGATGCTGTTGATGCTGCTGCTGCACCGCCGCGGTTTCACGAGGGCTCCCGCTGCATGCCATCACCACCACCACCACCACCACCACCACCACCACCACCACCACCAGCACCACCACCACCACCACCACCACCATCAGNTGACATTAAAGTTGGGAACACTTCTAATGGAGTATCACCCGCAGGAGGGCCCCTCGCACGCAGACCATTCTCAAGACAGTTCTAGTCAGAGACTAGACAGTAACTAGATTATACATTTATATACATGAAAAACAATCATGCCGTGCTGTGATATGTGTACAAAACGCATTTACAACAAACATGGACATTGTCATTCATACATCACAAACATGACTATACATCCTATAAACTACAATACACCCATTCAGGGTTCTCCCTACGTTGCGCAAACGGGGCGCCCGCGCCCCGTTTGGGAAAACTCCCCCCTGTTTCAATCGTTGCGCCCCGTTTGAAATACCTCCGCCCCGATTAAATTCCACCACAATAAAAGTTTGACAGCGCGGGAATCGATCGTCAAGAATTCCCATTCGACCAGGACCACCGACGCGTGTATTTTTACCGTACCACGCATGCACTGCAGACCATACACAAGTACAAACAGTTAACCTGTACCGAACCCAACACTAACTGTACACCAACTCGGCTATCTTATATATACAAGAACCCCAAATACCGTCTATGGTGTGGTGGCGATTTTACGCATTAATTAGTGGTACGGTAAAAAAACACGCCCCCGGACCCCCCTAGTTTCCCCTCCCTCCTCTTAAGCCAATACGATCCGTTTGAGCAGCCCTTCACACTACACGTTAACGCCATTGTTCGCGCATTTTACTCGCGCTTTCTGGGACGAAAACTCCTCCCGACCTTTGACCTTAGGCTAAGCGCATGCGCAGTGTTAAACTGTCAACGGGTGTATTCTAACCTCATACCCCCCCCCACCATGATGTATCTGAAAAGTGTCAGAACATAACATTGCATGCATGTACGGGAGGCTAAAGTAAGAATAACCCCATATCATGGGTACAAAGCCATTTCATAAGGCGCTACCTATCCGAGTATCTCTTACTTTCAAGATAATGCACACATCTATGATCTAGCATTAATAATGTAGCATGATCTAAACGCAGGGTGCGAAATTAACGGGAGTCCGGAGACAAATACTCCTTGATTTACTGTCGGACTCCCTGATTTGACATATGCAGGAGTCCGTGTGACTCCCTGAAAATTCTGCCATACTATACTAACTAGTTCGTTCCAGAGCACGGCCTCGCGAAATTACCGTTATTTTTTAAGCAAATGTCCAAAGAAAATTTGGCAGACGTGTAACCACATGAATCTTCAAAATAAGCACGTGTTATTGTTAATATCTTTCTGGGTTCTACAAGCTTTTTCATTATAGCATGGGGGTGCTGCCTTTATGGTCCTAGTTGCAAATCGCCGAAGGCGGTTTGCGTGCTAGAGGGGCCGGGGGCTATGATATTTAGAGTGGCAGGTGCATTTTAGGATGGCAGGGCTCGACGATAGCCTGACGGGCCGCCAGGCTATAAGTGCTCTTGGAAAACCCTGTCTTTAACTTTGAAATTCAGACTGCGGACTCCATCATTTTGCTACGGACTCCTTCTTTTTGAGGGTAGGGAGTCCATTGCATTGGACTCCCGTGTTCAAAAGTCAATTTCTACAGAGTGGCTATATGCCCGACAGCCGGCATATATCTGACGGCTGCCGGGCACGGTCTTCGATTTCCTAAATGCCCGGCAGTTTTTAATTTTCAGCGTTATCTCAAGTAAACAAGGGTTAGGGTTAGGGTTAACTTAAGGTTAGGGTTAGGAACTGCCGGGCACAGCGTAATTTCTACCCCTGAAACGTATCACGTAGTGATCGTAAAAATCTATTCGCAGCTGTTTCCGTAACAACTAATACACTAACAGTTACAATTACATTACTCAGTACTCATTAGTTGAGGACTTCTTAGGTGATATGTGTCACTGTCATAGACACTGACGTGAAATGAACGTGTGACAGAAATGAACGTGTTCATTATTGCGTAATACTAGATGTAGCCGTACTGCAGATGTGCGCATCATTTTGACATAAAAAAGGTATGAGAATACTTTAACATTACCGTAGAAAAGTTGGCAAATACAGGTTATTCCAGCCAGACTGCACACGACGTTTGATCTCAGTGTTCAACAGCAAAACATAAAAATTGAACTTATTTTTGTTAGTGGTTACGCTGTACCAAGCTGAGAATAGACTATGATTCCGAAGTACAGGCTGTCAGTACTGGGCACATATTTGGTCGTTATGCCACTTAATTTAAATAACAATTTAGGATTTTCTACAGTATTATAGTTATGTTGTATGATTAATTTGTACGGTTAATTTTATATAATTAATTATGCTTTGTATTTGTGCGGATTTTGTAATCTCGAACCAGATGCTAACTGCTGCAATAAAATCGTAAGCCACGTGACATATTTCCCGCCACTTGCGAGTTCGTCGCGTGTGGGAAAGTTTGTTGTGGTTTGCTTGATGTTTAGCGATATTTGTTGATCTGTGTTCTTATTCCATAATCATGCCTGGTTTGGATAATTGGGACGCCAAACCATTAAATATTATTCAGAGTTTATTTGGTAATTGAAGCATATACATACCATTACTGTAGTGTAGTGTGTACTGTAGGCCTAGTTTGATTTGAGTCCAAATTGACTAACGTTGCAGTGCACGACACTGAGTGAGTGACTGTCTCGTGTCGGATGCAGTGACAGTGACAGTCGCATGGCAGTCGCACGGCAGTCGCATGGCAGTGACAGTCGCATGGCAGTCGCATGGCAGTGACAGTCGCATGGCAGTCGCATGGCAGTGACAGTCGCATGGCAGTCGCATGGCAGTGACAGTCGCATGGCAGTGACAGCTA
>NW_014578123.1:30350-31552 GCF_000485595.1 Priapulus caudatus
GTTTCTGCCGTTGTTCATAGGTTCGTGAAGCCACGTCCGTGAACAATACGATGAATCGTGGAACGTCGTCACGAGTCGGGATCAGTGAACGCCGTGAGCGCATTTGCATTGCATTTCGGGGAACTCACACATTTGCTGTCTAGTTTACTGTGTAGTAAGTAATACATGGATTATATTCCTACAGATAAAAGTGCTCCTGACTCTATCAACTTAAACTTCCCACTGCCGGGCGAGAAAGGACCTGCCTGCTTAGTGAAGGTGCGATTCCATACGCGTACTCGGGATGTTGTTTGCAATCGCGTCGAAAAGTTAGGCCGCGTTGAGTTGAATTGCCACGCATCCAGATAACTCCAAACGTTTTCTATCGAGTTACAATTTTTTGCGCTGCGTTCGTTTTCTCGTTGTCCGGGAATAATTACGTAATGGTCGGTAGTTGCCGTGGGTGTAGTACTACTTTATTCGTCGTCCCGTTGAATTATTCCGCGTCCATATAACTCTTTGACCGAGTTTCACAACTGACCTATCTGTCTGGGCGACATAACCAAGTCTCTGATTGGATACCGTTGTTAGGTCGTTGAGGTTTCCATCGACGGGAGTTTTTTTTTTCTCCTACTTTTCACACGCTCACGTCGCGCTGTCAGCTTTACAACACTTTGTTGCTAAGCATCTCATTAAAAACACCTGTATCCATACCTGTATCTCGACACTGATTGCCCAGAGCTACCTGTCGCTCGCTTGAGGTCGATACCTCGATCGATTTGAAGCGATTTTTGCGCATTGTTTTTTTTTTGCGCGCGTGTATTTACTTCAATTGATAGAGTGCTCGTCTCGCATGTGGAAGGTCGGGGGTTCGAATCCTGGCCGGGTCCTACCAAAGACTCGAAAAATGGTACACACTGCTTCTCTGCTTAGCACTCTGCAAGAGATAGAGTGTGGAAACGTATACATTAGCAGGAGATGCGACCGCTAATGTTCTCTTAGCAATTGAAAAAATCATGATGAGTATGCACTCGCCACGATTTCGGGCACGCTCGACTGATGATGATGATGATGCTTGACGCGATGTTTGATGGTCGGTCGTTGTCGCAGGTCTACGACAAAGAAGAGAACCTCCAACTGAACGACGTCGTGGAGTTTGTGGGGATCCTGTCGGTCGATCCGGCGCTGGCCAACTTCACGAGCGACTCTGAGTGAGTAGCAGA
>NW_014578123.1:31832-35150 GCF_000485595.1 Priapulus caudatus
GAAAAAATCACGTTAGAGTTATTTACGATTATTAGCTAAGCTTATTTTGTAATATTGCTCCAAAATCTAGGGTGGCAGCTGCCCCCATTAAACCTCCCCTCCCAGAGGCTACGGCCCTGCTTGCACTCTTTCTCTCCCTCCCCTCTCATCTCTCTCTCTCTCTCCCTCCCTCTTTCTCTCTCTTTCTCTCTCTAGGGTGATCCTCCTTAACGCCACGTCCTGCGCTCCGTTTTTCCACCCCGCGCGCAGATTCCGTCCATGCACCGTCGCTGGCTTCATCTAATCGTCGTTTCGCGTCTGCGCAGATTCCGTCGCTGAACGACGTGCCGCTGCACGACCTCGCCGCGGACAGCCTCGTGAGGTTCCGCTGCATGGTGCAGGACATGTACGACCCCGAGTACTACCTGCGCGTCTACGAGGTCCGCCACCGGCAGTCCGGCGAGCGCAGGCTCAAGGTCGGCAAGTACAGGGACGTGGCCGAGTGCGGGGTGAGTCGGCGAAGTTGATCGCGGATTTTTTTAGTGGTTCGCTCGGTGGGCACAGGTGGCAGAGTGGTTAAAGCGTGATACATGGCGATGTTACGCGGTGGCGATGCAAGGGTTTACGTTACAGCGTAGATTCAAACAGCTTGTTATGAAAATTTAACGCGTTCATGAATGTAATAATTATTAACGTGCAAGAAGTGGATGCCTCACCCAGAGCTATACAGCTTGACCGCTCACGTGGTCACATATCCGTCAGAAATTGTATCATTTTAACTACTCAACACTATCGCTTTTATCAGATTTTTTCTCCATGAAAAAATCTGTCGTCAGTACATGTATTTGTATCTGAATTCATGCAATAAAGATTCAATAATAAATAATAATATCCTCTGACCTGCCCCACACGTAGATCAGACGAACGACCGCGTCACTCGACGCGACCGTGGAGACCCGCGTTAGACTCCCTTGGAGATTAATTATTATTTATTGGCGTTAACTCTTTGACGTTGTCCCTCCCTGCAGCCGCACGAGGAGGTGCTGCTGGAGTCTCCCTGTAACCGCCCCAGCGACCGCGAGGTGCTGTACTGCGTGCCCGTGCCGGGCGAGGCGGTGTGGGTGAAGACCGGGCACGCGCGGCAGACGCAGGGCCGCGCCGTCGCCTCCACGTCCAGCGTCGCCGCGCGCAGCAAGCGAGCGCTCGACGACGACGACGACGCGTCGCGGGAGGTCCCCGGCGGCGGTGAGTGCGCGCGCGCGGGGAACGGAGGTGTCGCCACCTATCTTTAATTCCTAGAATTTCTAGCGGCGGGGAGGGGATTTTCGGGGGCTTGGCCGAGCGGAGTTGGCGATCGTCGCGGGCGGGGAGTGTGCGCGCGGTGGGAAGGGCGCGGGCGCCACCTATTTTTAATTCCCAAGTCCTAGAATTTTTAACGGTGGTGAGGAGGGTGGGGGGATTTTTCGTGGCTCGGCCAAGTCGTACGTCGCGAGAGAAGGATGCAGCTTCTGGTCGATTGTTAGCTGAATGGTAGGTGATTTGGATAGGGATGACCCGTAGGGTTTCTTAACGTCCACGTTCTCAACTGCAATCAATTGTAAATTGATCGTTATACCTTCATCGCATTTCAGGCCACAATGGACATGCGTCGGTCGCTGATCCGGTATCCATAGCAACGGGAACTCGGAACGACGACGTGGAGATGGACGAGACGTCATCGGGAGCGGGCGTTGCCATGACGACCGAGCAGAAGCGGTCGCGGACAAGAGCAGACGACGGTGAGACGTAAACACTCGTTAATCGTAGTTGATTTTACTGCTGTATATATAATAAATCGTGTACAGAAAGCCCCTATGTTTTCGAAAATTCCCCCTAAAAAGTGATGCTTTTGATATTTCGCTCGTATTAAAGTCAAACTGCGACGGTTTGAGAAGTGTGGGTTCGTTTCTGCCGTTGTTCATAGGTTCGTGAAGCCACGTCCGTGAACAATACGATGAATCGTGGAACGTCGTCACGAGTCAAGTCGCATGGCAGTCGCATGGCAGTGACAGTCGCATGGCAGTCGCATGGCAGTCGCATGGCAGTGACAGTCGCATGGCAGTCGCATGGCAGTGGCAGTGGCAGACGCGTAGAAGCGTGTTCTGACTGACTGTCCAGACAATTGATATTGCTGTACTTAATTTAGATATATGCTAATTGCTATTCGTAATTCATACAGCAATATACAAGATCGTACAATTAATTTCCACAGATAATGATGAGAAAACGTGGGAGGAGAATGTGCGTGGATATTTTGCAAAGCGTTTCGAAGAATCTGCATTGGTTTCGGTAAGTGCATACATGTCTGCCGTCTTGTCCTGTGCATGCAACACTGCATGCATGTCATAGTGACAGTTATAAGGTTTAATAAAGTAACTGAGCTAAACGTTTAAAGAGAAAAAACTTGTACAACTTTGCAAATTTGTTCTATAATCCGAGTTCGTGTCCTTTTTATACTTCTAACTTCTTAATTGCGCGTGCTTTCTTGGGAGATCCGCTGTAACACGACCTCCCGCGCACCAATTCTTCTCCCCGTGCAACGTAACGCGACGACGGCTCTCCACTTTTTAATCTCGCTCTCTCTCTCCTCTCTCGCTGTCTTTCCCTCCCCTCTCTCTCCCCCTCTCTCCTCTCTCCCTCTCTCTCCCTTCCCTCTCCCTCCCTCCCCCTCTCTCTCCTCTCTCCCTCCCCCTTTCTCTCCTCTCTCTCTCTCTCTCCCTCCCCTCTCTCTCCTCTCTCGCTGTCTCTCTCTCCCCTCTCTCTCTCTTTCCTTCTCCTCCTCTCTCATGCTCTCTCTCCTTCTATCTATCCCAACAAACGCCTGACGCTCAGGCATCCATGCCAGTGCCGTAGACTGAGCAAATTCCTTGGGGGGGTAAAATTTCACGACTCAACTGTGTAATGATGAGCGACGGGCGCAGCTCTTGATCGACGTCCATAGTGCGGTAGGGGTGGGTCTGAGACAAGGCTCTAACGGATAAGTGACCGGAAAAAATCACGTTAGAGTTATTTACGATTATTAGCTAAGCTTATTTTGTAATATTGCTCCAAAATCTAGGGTGGCAGCTGCCCCCATTAAACCTCCCCCTCCCAGAGGCTACATCCCTGCTTGCACTCTCTCTCTCTCCCTCCCCTCTCTCTCCTCTCTCGCTGTCTCTCCCTCCCCTCTCTCTCTCTCTCCTTCTCCTCCTCTCTCATGCTCTCTCCCCTTCTATCTATCACAACAAACGCCTGCCGCTCATGCATCCATGCCAGTGCCGTAGACTGAGCAAATTCCTTGGGGGGGTAAAATTTCACGAC
>NW_014578123.1:36674-40166 GCF_000485595.1 Priapulus caudatus
CCTAACCCTAACCCTAACCCTATATATATTAGTCAGAAATAGCTAAACGAGCCAGGTCAAACAGAGGTCAGGGGGACATAGACCTTATCTGCAGCAGTGAGCTGTTGTGGTTATGATCCGGTGGTGAATACACATGGTTAATGTCATTTATCATGAGCATATGTATATATATACAAAACATATGCTCATGCTATTATTACTTTACCTCTGTTCAGGTTATTAGCATGATTAGTATTATAACCTAAATCATCGTATGCACGTAGAGTGAAGTGGGGACATTATTTTTATATTGCAAAAATAGTTATTACTGTATTACTTGCTAATAAAGTTACTGTAATATAACTGTTGCTGATCTAAAGCGTTTTTACTTCTTTCTGGTTGTATCGCCAAACTCGTTTTGTGAAAACATGGCAAAAGTTGTCTTTCCGCCTCCTTTGCCACTAGGCATTCAAGAATGTACATTAGTAATTATCTGTTACAACTTGCATGGTAATAATTTTTCATTGCTCAGTACCTTCAAAATAAACGTGTTTCCCAAAGGTGCATTATTAGCGCAGACAGCCCAAAGCGAGTATTTATTCTCTAGAACTATGAACTTGTATGTGGAAAACATACATGCAAGGTCCAGTGGTATTTTATCAATTTTCAAGTCGGAGAAGTCCTGGATAATATCAGGAGTAGATAATATGCAGTGAGCTTTAAATGTCCTGCATTATATACCTATAGGCTATAGACCCGAATAGTACGGTTATTATCATAGAAATAATATAGATAACTATCTACCTATCTATATATTATTTCTATGGTTATTATTATGGTTGACTCGACCTTTGGCGTACGATCCTTGCATATATTCGTTCCAGAACAGATACGATGTGCACGATATGGTTTGCTGAAAGTTGTTTATTAAACTGCAACATAACAACGTCCACTCGGGGACTCCAACCATTAACTCTACAAACCAATAATTATATTCTAGACAGCGCTGCTTATACATACATGTAGTAGACCGCACCACCGGGCGCAGGAATGCGATAATTAAAGATGCACCACCGGGCGCTGAATATGATAATTAAAGGTGCACCGACATCGTGCACTGCTTCATCCGTCACTGGTAGCTGAGAAATTGTATGCTCTGCCACAAAACTATTATTATTACCACAAACATATCTGGACTGTAGATACCTTCATGTTACTAGTGCTGAGAATATAAAAAAGCTGTAGAGATACACATAGAGATAGGCATGGTGATAAAAGTTCTGGCGTTTGGCGGAAGAAAGAGATGAGGGTCACTTTGGTAGATGACGACTGCATACGTTTTCACCGTAACTGTAAATCTCATTGTTAAATCTAGCAACGCTGATTCCCCAACAAACCAATCCGATTAATCAAAATGTTACAAACTGTGTCATTAAAGTACAATCATGTAGCTTGAACTCGCTACGCAAAAAAAAAAACACGAATTCATTTGTTTCACGAAGAACAATGGATAGAAAATCATCTGAGGTGTAATTAAAACTGTAGGACATAAAACACGATCGGTATCCGTTTCTGACAAATCGAAAAGTTTCAGCAATGCTGGACTAGTGGACTGGGAATGCTCGTTTTCAAAACACAAGCCGGCCTATATTCCCTACAAAAAAAACGTATTATATCGTACAGAACCTCAAACTCGTATGACACCAGAAGTGGTGACATAAAAGATTGGATGATCTGAACATATAACTGTGTGGTCAGGCCAACAGGACGACGAGAAGACGAACGGGGGAATGCATATCAGTCGACTTTTATCCGCTGGCTGTACAATTTCTGTTGTTCGGCTCTCCAGGATTCTTTAACCTTCATGCGCTTCAGCTGGCCATCCCTACAATAAATAATAGTAAACTCGTTAAATAATGTTAAATAATAAATGATTAACGATCGTTACATAATCATATCTCTCCTCTCAACCCGGCAGAGTCCCGTCCCCGCACCGGGAAAGCAGGAATCGTCAGCATCCCGTAAATCGTCTTCCGTGTCGCGATTAGTTGCAGAGGGATTCATCCAGGCTCAACTAGCGGAAACGCGGGAGGAGCTGCTGGGCGTGTTGACGGAAGCCTTGCTGGGAGACAAGATGGCCGCCACGTACCTGCTGTGCAACCTTGTGTCGTCCGTGTAAGTGTATACGTCAGTAGTAGTAAACTACTAATACTGCAGTAGTAGTATACCATCAAGAGTACATAATAGAGATTACTATCATGCAATCTCTATTATGCACTCTTGATATCATACATAGAGTGTAGATGAGTTTCAATTCGCAAAGCTCGCACTGAACGAGTGAGAAACCGGCTAGTTAACTAATGTGGGCCTTGTATTTTTTTGTTTTTTTATTCGAGTAATTATTATTACGTACGTTACAAACAATAAAATTATAGAAAAAAATGTGCAACTATTCCGCGGTCGTTGTATCATCAGCAGTCACGTCGATTGTACAGTTTTCAGTCTTTTTCAGACTGAATTTTGTCGACTGATCTTATGTGCCATGATGATTGAAGGTCTATCGTAGGTTCTCGTCCTGGTACTTGCCTCAAATAAAGCTGCTGCTTTGTCTGTTGTTGTTTTTTGCGGCGCACCTAAGCTTAGTCCCTCGAAGTTCACCGTGTTTTATGGTTGTAAATTCATGCGCCGTGTTTTCGCGAATGCTTTCCGCAGATACGCTAGACAAGACGTGTTGGCGATGGGAAAGCTGAGTCTGAATATTGCGGGAGTGCCGTCGCATTTTGCGAATCACTTTCACGGACTACTGCAGGAGATCGTCACGAAGGTGAAATCAATGTCAAACGACGCTCGCTTCCGTTTCTTTGTAGTCGTTCCATCGATGGCAGGTTCGAGTGTCAGTTTACGCGCAGTGACCTCTTGCAAACACTGTTCCTGGCTATAAACACTGTGTTCGCCGTGGTTAAATCCTAGTGGTTAAATCCTAGGGAGCTTTGTTGTTTGCTGCCATGTGTTGAGTAACCTCCCCTCTATAATCGATCTCTAATATGCATTAATAACAGTAACAGTAAAAATAAATAAAAACAAAGAAGAAATAATAATTATAATATAAACGGTGAATAATAATAATAATTATAATGTGAATATTAATCGATGATGCTAATAATAATAATAATAATGTGAATATTAATCGATGATGCTAATAATAATAATAATAATGTGAATATTAATCGATGATGCTAACGGTTCGTTTCTCGTTCTTCCAGTCGTTCCTGCTTCCGTTGACCCTGCAGAATCTCAATCAGAAGGCGTTCATTCCCAAGAAGGACTACACGGTGAATCGATTGACCAGTGGGCTGCTGCAGCTGAGCGATGGCACACACGTCGTGGTGGATGAGTCGGTGATGCAAGCAGGACAGCTGGACACTACAGGTTGGTGCATGCGTGTGCACGCACGCACACACGCATGCACGCACGTGCATGCACAGACGCACACACACACACACACACACACAC
>NW_014578123.1:42643-44119 GCF_000485595.1 Priapulus caudatus
GGACAGGTCAACAACAATCGTGACAGAATAACAAACGCTGAGTATGTTATAACTGACACGACGGACAGGTCAACAACAATCACGACAGAATAACAAACGCTGAGTATGTTATAACTGACACGGCGGACAGGTCAACAACAATCACGACAGAATAACAAACGCGGCGTGAGCTGATTACGTCACGAGACGATACTAACAAGGATCGTGACAGAATAACAAACACGACGTCGTGCCAGAATAAACACTTATAAAAAGAATAAACAGGGTACGTCACGCGACGATGGTACCTCGATGGTCATGGGTGGGAGGAACCAGACATCGCAGACGATCGCCCAGCTTGTCATCATCATGATGAGATACTCGATCATACCCTGCTTGCTGCTGTTCCAGAACGGATCCCCGAACCGAGGGTCGTACTGTCAAAAGACGAGAAGAAAGACGAGGAACGGTCAAAGCGGGGGTAGTACTGTCAAAAGACGAGAAGAAAGACGCAGAACGGTCAAAGCGGGGGGTGTACTGTCAAAAGATGAGGACGCAGAACAGTCAAAGCGGGGGCGTACTGTCAAAAGACGAGAAGAAAGACGCAGAACGGTCAAAGCGGGGGTCGTACTGTCAAAAGACGAGAAGAAAGACGCAGAACGATCAAAGCGGGGGTCGTACTGTCAAAAAACGAGAAGAAAAATGCGGAATGGTCAAATCAGGGCAGTACCAACGCTTGGGGGGGAGGGGGTGACGGGTCAAAGCCGAGTAAGTCGTGAAACGGTCAAACCGGGGTCGTACCGACGCCTCGACGCTTACACGGCATGCGTGGCGCCATCTAACGGCTAGTCAAGAGTTCCCGGTTAGTTTTTTCTTCTACTGCAGGCAAGAGCACGCCGTAGCAGGGCCCGCTGCGATTGGTGGAAAATTACATCAAATTAGCTCGAGGGTTGACATGCCCAGCGGTCCCCCTCCCCCCCGATTGGAGCGATCCAGGATGCGCAAGTGTCAAATGCATTCTGAGTTGAGCGGTGTACTCCGAGCAGATACTGCGACTAACTGACGGATTAACCTAAGATTGAACGAACGAAGGTACCTTGATTGCAGCCGGGTAAATGATGCCGCCGGCTTCGAAGCTCCCTTTCTTGAACTGCATCACGGACGTGTTGTTTATGCACGTTCCTGGAACAACGCGAGAACACCACGAGTGGACGTGAGATTAGCTGAAGATGCCAGTGTGTACTCTTAGCTACACCTTCAGATTATTAGTCAGAAGCTACTAGTCAGATACTAGTCAGAAACTAGTCAGAAACTATTCAGAAACTACTCAGAAACTAGTACGATTCAGCAGAACTACTCGCTTGTATGTCGTACCATCATCTATATGATATCTCATGATATCTTAATCACTTTACTAGTACAGAATATGCTGAAGTTTTTTGTTGTTTTTTGTATATATTTTTTTCTTCATGTTGTATAGCATTGTAATTGTACTGT
>NW_014578123.1:44236-45299 GCF_000485595.1 Priapulus caudatus
GCTCCTGATATATATATATATATATGTATATAGTATAACTCTTCGGTCTACAAATGTTTACGCACTTGTATTTTGCCAACACTTTGTTTAGATTAAATCTAAATATCCGTAAATATTTTGCAGAACATCAACAACAATATCAGAGATATATAATTACTGGTGCCACCATTCCATTCGATTACTGGTACTCACCAAACTAAGTCAACAAGACCTCCTTTCTTTGCGATTTCTCCTTTCACTCTGTTTGCAAAATCTATTGAATTTTCGCCCTCCTATCATTGAAAATTAAAAGCATTATTAGATTCGATTCTGCCTAGCTTGACTTTCCTAGCAATGGTAACCAAGGGGCGTGGTCACTTTATTCAGACAGACAGGTCAAGGTCGATTAACATGACACAGAATAACATATGCTGAGTATGTTATAACTGACACGGCGGACAGGTCAACAACAATCGTGACAGAATAACAAACGCGGCGTGAACTCATCATGTCGCGCGACGGTACTAACAAGGATCGTGACAGAATAACAAACGCGGCGTGAGCTGATTATGTCGCGCGACGATACTAACAACAATCGCGACAGAATAACAAACGCGGCGTGAACTGATTACGTCACGCGACGATACTAACAAGGATCGTGACAGAATAATAAACACGACGTCGTGCCAGAATAAACACTTATAAAAAGCGACGGTGGTACCTCGATGGTCATGGGCGGGAGGAACCAGACGTCGCAGACGATTGCCCAACTTGTCATCATCATGATGAGATACTCGATCATGCCCTGCTTGCTGCTGTTCCAGAACGGATCCCCGAACCGAGGGTCGTACTGTCGAAAGACGAGAAGAAAGACGCGGAACGGTCAAAGCGGGGTAGTACTGTCAAAAGAAGAGAAACGTCGAGAAACCTCGCGCGGAATGGTCAAATCAGGGCAGTACCGATGCCTGTGGGGGATGTGACGCTGTCGACGCTTACACGGCATGCGTGGCGCCATCTAACGGCTAGTCAAGAGTTCCTGGTTAGTTTTTAGCTCATCTGACATAGTCAGATGCAGCTTGTAGAA
>NW_014578123.1:47146-51328 GCF_000485595.1 Priapulus caudatus
TGGAGTAGGCGTCTAGGCGGGGTACGATCCGGCATATTAGATAGTACCAGGGTATACCGGACCGTACCCAGGGTACATTCCGGCAGTACCCTGGGGAACATAGACCCTATGAGCCACAATACCTTCATCATCCTGGTGAGGTTGACTTCCATCGGAATCTTCCGACTCCTCGTACAGGTCCTGCTGCGACCGCTTCTTCGCAGCCTTATCGATTCTCTGTTTACCATACTACATCCAAAAAAACATCAGACCAAAATAACAACAGCTCCGATGGGACTACAATGCATTAGATTCGGGCCTGGCATCTTTACCGTAGTACGTATGGTATATACCGTACGCAACGACTGCGAAAGCAAGTATAAGTGCACGCACGTGGTATAATGATTAATGAGCTTATCTAACTACTATTACTAAAGTAAAGCACCCAAATTTAAACTGGCGTTATAAATTTTATTATTAATAAATGACAGGCGTGAATTTAGAGATTTGCATTTACTGGTACTAGTTAGTCGACGACTACCGGTAGGTACTGTAGTCTGTAGATTGCCCCACTTACATAATACTACCGGTACTATTATATTAATAGTATTAATACATTATTACTTACTCATACAGTCATACATTACTGATTACCGGTACTGTATATTATTACTCACAGAACAATCAACAAGTTCAATCAATGCTTAGTCGAGTAATACCTACATCAAATATCTTCAGGACCAGCTTCAAGTACGCCTTACGAAGGCCTAAACTCGTTCCGGTAAACGCCAATATAACAATAAGTACGATTGAACACACGAGAGGAAGAAATGCGAGAGACAGAAGCGCAATAACATTAACAACAATGTCCGCCATGTTTAAATACAGAGTGCATGCTACCGCACCAAACTACCGCCTGTGCTATCGCCGCACCGCCAATGACGTTTGTTCATGCCGATTGCCGCATGAGTCGATACGATGAGTCGCCGTCGCTACTATGGCATGTTTTTTGTTTCATAATTCGATTTTTGTTTTATGGTTGATTTTATCACATATAACATTCGATTTATCACATCTAACATTCGATTTATCACATATAACATGCGATTTATCACATATAACATTCGATTTATCACATATAACATTCGATTTATCACATATAACATGCGATTTATCACATATAACATTCGATTAATCACATATAACATTTGATTTATTGCATATAACATTTGATTTATCGCATATTATAATATTTGGTTATATAATCATGTTATATGCAATAAATCGACAATAATTCCCTGTTTTAAATGTTCACATTATTTGATTTTATATCAGAAAAGAGAATCAAACCATTCGATCCTGGCATCAAACCATTCGGTTTTGGAATCGAATCATTCGATCCGAGGATGGATGGATGGATGGATGGATGGATGGATGGATGGATGGATGGATGGATGGACAAACGGACGGACGGACGGACAGACAGACGAATGAAAGGACGGAAGAATAGATAAATGGGATAGAGGGACAACGGGCAGATGGAAGAACATACAGACAGCAGCAACACATTTTTGTTTATTAATCACATAACAACATTTCAAGCCTTCAGTGGGTTCGACGCACGCTTGGCACGCGATCACCCGTAGATACAGCATGAAAAGTGTGAAGCATTCAAACGTATGAAATCATTGATGAACTACGATGATCGGAAGTTATCTATGAACTGTCTTTACACTGTGATTACACGGATGCCATCGTTTGCTTTGTCGTTTCGGCACTATTCGCAGAGCATAGGACCCCTGTGACTGCGTTAGTCGGATTTCGTTAAGCAAATGTTATCCGGCAAAGCTGTTCTCAGTTATGGGGAAGGGTTTTAGCCACACAATAGCGCCAGGGTTCGAAATTAATTATAACTTTATTTTAAATAAACTACGCATCAAAGAGTGTTAATTTCGCACCCTGTAGCATGCACGATACAGTGACATGTTTAAGGGCATGGCAGTAGTGACCACCGTGGGACTTAAACCCCAGACATTTCAGTCCGAAGTCAAGTGTGCTACCCACTAGACCACCACTGCCCCCACTGGTCAAGACATCATGGCAAGCGATAACTTCATACTGACCTGCCTTCTGACCAATATCCGACCACTGCCGTCGCTACGAGCAACCATAGTGTGCCAATGACAGCCAGTATCACCCTGGAAACACAAGATACGATGTAAAAACCATATTACTGTAAAGGCTTGTGTGGAGATGCTAACCCCGGTAGCAGAGCGGAAAGGCAGACAGATGACGTAAACCACGAATCAATGTCAGTTCAAAACTATGGACGACACAGGTTTGCATTTACATAAAGAAATATATTAATGTTCATTAATTACCGGAGCCAACAATGCATACATTTCCCAACTCAATAGGAGCCCGATACATCGGTATTCAGAGACGTTGCCAACCTAGTGTCTACGTTTGTTAGCTTGATATCTCCAGCTGTATAGACACCCGAATACACACGTGCATGCCAACACAAACGCACACATCGTAATCAGCTTTATTTTTGTTATGGCTTGAGGGAGTGGAGGTATAGTACAGATGCACCAGAACATGAAAATTGAAACCAAAATAAAACATAACTGATGCTATTAGAAGAGCATTACTATGAAAGCACAAACATGCAAATGCTTTTTGGATAGGTGATAAGGGGTAATCTGGTTGGTTGTCCACACACATCAGGTGATACTGGAAAGTCTGCTTGCAAAAATGGGTGGTCACCCTGACCTTTATCTCAAGCAATGGCCTTTGCATTCACATTAATCTGTTGAGTGAAGTCTCACAACAGAAGTAAAATGAACAGTCATTGGTGACAGATTCTACTTAACATTTAGGCGTGGCGAAAGTTCCCAATAAGTTATCAAGTGTATAGCTCCGAATTGTAGATTCCGAACAGGAAATGACTTAGTGCAACAACCCCGTAGCGATTTGCAGTTTCGACATTTTGGTAGTGTTTGCATAAGACAGGTTTTATACTAACCTGTTGCCAGACTTGCCCTCGAGAAATATTAACTAGTCTGGAATTGAATCCAGTCTACAGACAAGCAAACCAGGTTCAGCATCGCAAAAATTTTAATTTGATTACAAAATGAAAGCTAGAACTCGGCAACCATGCACTCTGCTACACTACAGTCTATAAACTAACAAAGTAATCTCAACAACAAAGCAGTATAACGAGAATCACGCTAACTATCAGTGCATCATAATCAGGAATTCCCAAGGGTTCCCATATGAAGGAGATCATTCCCATATAATCTTGGCCACAATATAATACACGCAAGTATGTCGATATACACATTCAGCACCCAATAGTTCCTTAATCATTCAATCAAAATGAGAAGGGACATCGATAGACTTCCCCCACTGCTTGACTAACGTGGCGGTACTGACACACATGCATGTCACGTATGCAAAAACTACAACAGACTAGACCAGGGGTTCTTAACCTGTGGTCCATGGACCCCTTTGGGGTCCGTGGCAAAGGGGTCCGTGGATGGGCTTCAGGGGGTCCGTGAACCCCATTGTATGCAAACTTTGGTGTCTATGTGCTTATGTTATTATTTTTCTGGGGAGGGGTCCATAGCTTTCACCAGATTCTCAAAGGGGTCCATGACTCAAAAAAGGTTATGAATCACTAGACTAGACGATGCGCGTACGTAGCAAAAGAAGAGAAAAAAAGAAGAGCGAGAACAGAAGAGAGAAAGAGAAACCTGATGGGGAGAAGCACAAAGTATCGGACGAGGAATCCGATGCACCAGAGGATTGTCAGACGCAGACTGATGTACTGATAGTTGAAGTTGGTTCTCGTCAGCAGGTTCCACGAAGGAAGCTCTGCAACAGCAACAAGCAAGCGCACGCGCGACGTGATAACGAGCGGACGGAGGAGGACGGGGCGAGGAGGAGGAGGGAGGAGGCGGGGGGGAGGGAGGAGGATGGGGGAGGACGAGGAGGACGGGGAGGCGAGGACAAGGGAGGGGGAGAGGGAGGTGGAGGAGGGGGAGAGGCGAGGTGGGAAGGAGGGAGGGGGGATCGGGAGAGAGGCGAAGGCGGGGAGAGAGCGAGGAAGTGAAGGGGGGGGCAGGGGGAAGGAGGAGAAGGTGAGGAACGCGAGAGGAGGGGGAGAGGCGAGTACGGGAAAGATAGGAGAGAGTGGAG
>NW_014578123.1:56676-57848 GCF_000485595.1 Priapulus caudatus
ACATGAGTGAATTAGAGACATGAATAGCGAGCGGTAGTGATGAAGCCTTTACATAAACACGGGGCTCTTCGATATTTAAGTATATGTGAACATTATCCGCCAGATTGTATACGTAAGGAACTTTACGGATAGTGATACAGTGCGCTTGTTTTGCCGTTTGCGTATTTATCTTTGGTAGTTTTCTATTGGTATATTTTACCTACTACGCATGTTTCGATATTTATTATTTGATAGTAGGTAATGGTTGTAAATATAACGTATGTACGGGACAATTTACCCGAATGAGCAAATTCTTATTACAATTACTACTAATAAAATAATAGCAGTTCTTGGTTTTAGTATGTGCGACATGTTTAGGGCAGTAGAGGCTATGTAAATGCAGACAGTGCCAGAGAATCGTCAACATATACTACTATATGTTATTCAGTGTCATCATACTAAAACGCTCAACAGTACAAAAATACAACACGAAAGCATTTTTGTTCTCAAATTTCTTATACATATATAATCAGTTTAATAATTTTTTTTTACATTACAATAGTTATATGTACAAAAAAGCAAGTGCGATACTTCTTTACACGATTTTTCACTCGACGCATAAACGCTCACGTCGCAACCGTCTTTGCCTATTCACCTAGCAACTAGAAAGAAGCTCGCGCAGGTGCGCGAACACAACTGCACGCCAACACGATTTCTGCGAGCTTTTCGTATTTTCACACTAGCTACATGCGCACGCGCTCAGATTCCATTAAAGGAAGACAACAAGAGTACTTTCTCTCTCTCTAGACAGCTCAAGAAATCACATGACCGCCTTCCACGTACATCGCACATTTACAGCCTGAAAATGATGAAACTGCTATATGACATACATCCCGATTCACACACGCACGCACGCACGCACGCACGCACGCACGCACGCACGCACGCACACACACATACACACACACATATATATATATATATACCGGTATATATATAACCACATGATGTGCCAAACTTGGAGTCCTTCACACACCTACATTTTGCGTACATACATTTGACATAAAAAAACGGAATGAACGACTATGTGTATATAGCGATTATGAGAATATTTCACATGAGTGAATTAGAGACATGAATAGCGAGCGGTAGCGGGCCTTTACATAAACACGGGGCTCTTCGATATTTAAGTA
>NW_014578123.1:57858-60953 GCF_000485595.1 Priapulus caudatus
TGTGTGTGTGTGTGTGTGTGTGGGTGTGTGTGTGTGTGCGTGCGCTTGTGTGTACGCGCGCGTATGCTGGCATTTAAATCTATATACGCGCGCATGTACGCGTACGTATTCTCGCCATCTTGAGGCAACGCGCGCGCCCCCTATACTTCCAACTCCAACTCCCACGAGCAGCCGACAACTGAAAGCGGTACGCGTGGCGGTATCCTTTGATCTCCGACCTACCTGACGGCGTCCTTTGATCTTCAACAGTGATCGATGCAACCGCCAAGTTTCCGTCGGGCGTTACCGACGGCTACATCTTCTGGATGGGTTCGTACGACATGTGTATGAACATAGAGTCGAACTGCGACGCAGACGCCGCTAACGGCACCGACGGCGCATGCGCAGACCTCGGCATGGCCGCGATACCTATGGATGCCAACTACTGTCTCACACAGATGGGCAAGCTGCCTATAGGGGTGCGTGCGCGTGCGTGCGTGCGTGCGTGCGTGCGTGTGAGGGGAGCACTAGATAGTATATATTATAATAAACTAATTATAATTTTGAGGATACTACTACAACTTCTATTACTACTAATAATAATATCAATAATAATAATTATTATTATTATATACTAATTATATACTAATTATATACTATTTATATTATTATTATACATATATATTATATTATTATACTATATATACATACTGTATTTCTGGAATGGCACAGAGAATATTGTGACGACAACACGATCAAGAACTAAGTTGAGCAAGTTACCTAATTGAACTCGTGCACTAATTCACGTTACCAAAAACCTACACCTAGATTCACGATATCACCAGTCAGATTTATCACAGAGCGAAACTCCAGCTTCTATACATCAAAACCGAAAATATACATTCGTTGTTGAGTATTACTGCAATCCGCAATAATCCTTGTCATTATTCAACATGTTCAAAGTGCTGATGTTGCAGCTATGGTTGACTTTACCGCCTTATCGTCGTCACAGATAAATAAAAACGAAGGCATTATTATCAGGAGTACAACATAGAGTATTATCAGGAGAGGAAATGCGCATAGAAGAACGGGTATCATTCTCTCTTGATAGTATCTGAGTACTATCGAAAGACTAAAGTAAACAATTAGCACTTTAAAGCTCAAACAACTGCACTTCAGTTCTTCTGAGATTTCATCAGCTCATAACTGGAAAAGCACCGTGCCACGGAGGCACCCGCCTTGATTATTCACGTATGCCAATGCCTACGTGAACCACAGGTCTCAAACTAGGTTACTATCACGGGCGCACCCAAAATATCAGCTCAAATCTATGCCAATTGCTAGATACAGCCTTACACTCTTCAATCCTAACAAGTTCTATCAGTTGTGCATATTAGTTAGCACCCTGTATCTAGTTGCCAATGGTCTGCAGTCTTCTTTACATTGATAATGCCCTACTTAACCAAACGTGCACTCTTGAAGCGAGTAGATGCAAAGCTGCGTTATCGCGTATTTTCGCAGAAAATGTTATTACGTCGATACAAGTTTACACTGATTCGATTGAACACCAATATACTTTAAATATAAGTTCATCAGATTTTGTTGTTAATACTATTACTGTATTAGAAAATTTGACTTTCGTGACAACTCCCAAATTTCGGATTTATTTTGTGATTAATCATGTGATTAAATGTGATTAATCATTAATTTATCTTGTGAAATTTGTTTCCAATAGAAACCAATATTGATGCAAGCTATGGATACACTTGTTGATCACAATAAGTACAAATCACTTGTTGATGTGCACTATTAAGAAGAAGTCAGGCTTAGGTAATAAACATTGCACGCATCTACTCAACAATGACAGATGCGAAAAACAGCTTTAACGTGATAGCTAAAAAGAAAGACCAGCATAAAATATGCACAACCACACGAGAGGCATGCAACCTGCAAAGGAACGCATCAATGGAATGAAGGAAATCGCGTATCGAACACGTAATGTAGCGAGAAAAAACCTGCAAGGAAAACTTGGCCATTAGTTAATGGAATGTCGCTCATCACACTTTTGTTCTGTGCTTTCTACACCCAGTAAAAAACACCGTCGCTAGCATGTTGTAAGTTTAACAGCACGATAGGAAACTTAGACGTGTGAATGACTTTTACGAAATCGAAAGTTAATACGTGTAATATAAGGGACTGCTACCAATATTGCTGTCAAAATACGAGCAAAATAACTACGTTCATTATGTGGAGAAAAATATTTACAAATGCTAATCTACGTACCTTCATTATACATCAAGAATAAATAAACATATTATATATATATATCAGAAGTAGATAATAGGGAATTCCCTATTATCTACTTCTGATATATATATATATCTAAATATATATATATTATCTAAGTAACTTAGAGACAGATTTATTCTGTCCAAAAATTATTGCTTCCTAGTCTGAGGTGACTACCTATATACCTGTCACAAACATGATACTGTAAATATGCACAGATTACACAGATATGAATGTCTGCGACAAGTTTACGTCTTTACTTACGAGTCCTAACATCAATCAATTACATTGAACTCTCCCTCAATCATAGCACAGTACTTGAACTGGGAGTAATCTTATCTACTACACTATCTATCTTGCGCGCTATTTGTTGATGAAAACATGATAAATATTTTATAATCTGTATGACTGATGTCCAGAGCTCACGATAGAACGCTTGCCACATTTGACGCAGGTCCGTGAAAAAATTGGATTGTACTACTAGTTATTCTAAGACAGGCGATCATGCACTGGCTCCAACATCATAGCACACACTGACAATCAGGAGCTAGGAGAAATTGAGTGCAATTGCCTGCTCACGCATTCACAATATGCATCGGTAACACATTGCATGGCGCTGACGGTGCAACACAGGTGTAATATCCACAACCCACCCACGTTGTAAGGCCACACACCCTTCTTTGCTGACTAAAGATCTGACCGCATGAATGCGATGTATTGACATTGTGATTTAAATATCTGTATAATAATTGGACACCTGGATTCCTACCTTCTACACTGCATGTATTACTGGCTGTAGTCCTCACTAATAAAAACTCCTAAAATTA
>NW_014578123.1:63779-71376 GCF_000485595.1 Priapulus caudatus
AGATATATATAGATCAGTGCAAGAAACATACGAACACGTACGTAAGACACACACGAGCCGCCTACACAGCGCGCCCGCACACCAGGGTAGCGACACGGCGCGCCGTCACTTATCAGGGTACGGCGGACGCGGCCAGCTTGGCCTTGGCCTTGCCGACGAAGCGCTTCCGGTCCGCTTCCACTTCCTGTCGTCGGCGCAGCAGCTCGGCGTTCTGCTCCTGAATGCGACGTATCCTCGCGTCCAACTCGGACTCGACGCCTGAAATTCAATGCCATGTACAGTTTGCCGCGGGACCGCACCTGCCTGCCTCCAACCAACCAACAACACACACGGCCGCTGCCCTCAACGTTGATAACGACGGCGGATCTTTGCACCGGCCGTGCCTTCGCAACGCGTGGGCCTATAGCGCATATATATACACGTGGGCTATACGTAGTGCATATATACACATACACGTTTACATATCGATGTTTATACGTGTATGCAGACGTCATCGTTCGAGGGTGTTTACGTAAAAAAACAGTAACGGCAACCGTAGCTTCTCCCGCCAAAAACAACAATGCGGTAAAAACTCGCATTCGTGCAGACGCGTAGCCGCTGTCCTCTCATTGGCACAAATGCGACACCCGGTCAACAATGGTTTCTTATTTATTATACCACCGGCAGCCAACAATAGCCATATAATAGTAGAAATAATACGGCAAATAATAGCCCATTGTTTAGTACCCCTTATATATATATATCAGGAGTAGATAATAGGTTCCCTATTATCTACTCCTGATATATATATACACGACATCGTAACGGTCGGAAAATGCGTGTAAAAATGTACACATATACGCCACACAATATCGTGCGAGTATATATTCGTTCCATCGGACAAAGTGATTAATAATCACTAAAAGACGGCCGCCAAAAAACAACAGACATTTTTCCACGGCTACGTATGCATTTACAGACGTTTATGAGATACACTCGCACTGTTAGCTACTACTATATCGTACAGCCTTGCTGTGCCAGCAGGCTTTGTACTGCACAGCTGTGCCGAGGAAGAGATAACGACCGAAGAGATGGGCGACCAAAGAGCGACGAAATACTAGAAACCATGGTACTGAGGAAGCTACTAATCTACTAAGAGCTACTAATCGATTAGTCACATATACACAAAGAATGCGCACGCACGCACGCACGCACGCACGCACGTCAGCACAGATACACTATACATCGTGGTATCAGAAGTGCAAAAATAGCAGAGATCAAATATCTGAATATGACTAATATAATTGCAATCCTCAGCTATTCTTCACATCTGAGAGTACTATAATATATATATATATATATATTATATGTGTGTTATATATATTATATTATTATACTATATAACATACTCGTCATTTCTGGGAATGGCACAGAGAAATATTTGTGACGGGACCAACAAGCACGTAATCAAGTTAAGTTGAAGCAGTTACCTAATTGAAAGCCTCCGTTGCACGTAATTCAGGCAGGTTAAGCCCAAAAAACCGATACACCTAAGGTTCACGATATGCACCCAGTCACTGAATTATCACAGAGCGAATACTCCAGCTTCCTATAACATCAAAACCAAGAAAATATACATTCGTTGTTGAGTATTTAACTTACATGCAATCCGCAATAATTTCCTTGTCATTATTCAACATGTTCCAAAGCGATGCTGATTCGTGACCGAGCTATGGTTGAACTTTTTACCCGAGCGGCTATCGCGTCGTCAGGCAGATAAATAAAAAGAAGGCATTATTTCCAGAGCCACAAACATAGGAGTAAGCTAATCAAGAGAGAGGAAATAAGCGCCATATAAGAACCAGGTATACATTCTCTCTTGATAGTATTTGGAGTATACTATCGGGAAAGACTATAAAAGGTAAACAATATAACCACTGGTCTCTCAAGGGCTCAGCTAACACGAGCTTAAGAACATGCACTTCGAGATTCTTCTGAGAATTCAACAGGCTCATAAACTGAGGGAAAAGCATTTGACCGGTGCCAGCGGAAGCACCCCCTTGAGATTCTTCACGTATGCCAGATGCCTACTTGTCCACCGCAGAGTTTCAAAACTAGGTTACAATATCACGGGGCGCACCCAAAATATCAGCCTCAATCTTTTGCCAATTAGGCACTAGATTACATGCGCTTACACTCCTTCAATCCTAAACAATGTTCTATCAGTTGTGCATATTAGTTAGCATAACCCTGTATCTAGTTGCCAGATGGGTCTGGCGTTTTCTTTTAGCATTGAATATAGCCACTACTTAACCAAAACTGCAATCTCTTGAAGGCGCCGGAAGTAAAAAAAGAAAATGGCAAAGCTGCGTTTTAATCGCGTATTTTGCGCAGAACGAAATGAATTTATTATCGATGAGATACATGAAGTTTAGCACTAGATCTATTGAGACACCAATATCACTTTAAAATATAAGTTCTCAAAAATATGATAATATTATTACTGTATTAGAAAATTTGCTTTTTCGTATGACAGACTCCACAAATTTCGCGATTCTATTTTGTGATTAATATGTGAATAAATGTGATTAATCAATTAATTTCTCTGTGAAAATTTGTTTCCGAAATAGAAACCAATATTGATGCAAGCTATGGATAAACTACCTTGTTGATCAACAAAAGCTACAAAATCACGTTGTTGATGTGCACTATTAAGAAGAGAAGTAGGCTTATGGGCTACAATAAAGATTGCACGCAACTCCGCTACCTCACAATGACAAGACTGCGGAAAAAAAAAAAAAACCAGCTTTAACGTGATGAGCCTAAGAAAGTATAAGACCAAGCAAATAAAATTATGCACAAATCACTGAAACCGATTGCAACAAGGGCATGCAACCCTACTTTGCCTAAGAAACGTTAAAGAACAATTCAATAAGGGAATCGAGGGTAAATCGCGGGATTCGAACACGACTAATGTAGGCCGAGAAAAATAAAACCCTGCAAGGGAAAACCTGGGCCAATTTGAGTTTAATGAAATGTCCGGACTACATCACACCCTTATTTTTGCTCCCGTCCTTTTCATAACTACCCAGTTAAAAACACCTCGCCTTAAGCAATGTTGTTATAGTTTTAAAAGGCCAAACTGGAAATTAAGGAACTTTAGACAGGTGTGAATGATCGAATTCTTTACGAATCGAAAGTTAATAGCGTGTAATATAAGGTGTACTGGCCTACCAATAATTAGCTGTCCAAAATACGAGGCAAAATAACTAGCGTTCATTATGTATG
Organism: Priapulus caudatus; assembly: GCF_000485595.1. NCBI lineage: Eukaryota > Metazoa > Priapulida > Priapulimorpha > Priapulimorphida > Priapulidae > Priapulus > Priapulus caudatus. The sequence continues at coordinate 67,047 of NW_014578123.1, forward strand.
GAGAAAAAATATTTACCAAATGCTAATCTTAACGTACCTCAATTATACCATCAAGCACTAAATAACCCATAATTTATATATATTCTATACGAAGAGTAGATAATAGGTGTAATTCCACGAATTATCTTACCTTCTGATATATATAATATATATCTATAATATATATATATATTAACGCGCAGAGATATATTCTGCAAAAATTAATTGCTTTTCCAAGGTTGACCTTAATTGTACATAGCAAAAAACCATGATATCCCATAAATTGCAACCATTCTTAATCAGCCCAGATATGGCTAACCCTGGCTTGGTAACCGACAAGTTACGTTTACTACGGTATAACTATCCACAAATTCAAGAAATGGATAGCACACCACGACTATTGAAAATAAGAAAGAACCAAAAGAAAAGAAATTGCGGATGCTCACCCTTCAAATACAGACACAGGTACATGGGAGAACACTGCCAGCGACGAAGAAATATAGAAGAAGTACTTCATCGATTAATGATGATAATACACTAAACATACTAACACGCTATCTTTGAGACCGACTATTTATGTGTGGAAAAACATGCAAAAATATTTTAAGATCCTGTAATGACTGGATGGTCACCAGCAGGCTACGACGGTAGACACGCTTGCACATTTTGACGGGGCAGGCTAGTGAAAAATTTGGATATGGTACTAACTATTAATTCTTAAAAGAAGGGGCGATATGCCAGCTGGGCTCCCCCATCCCATTAGCACAGCACTTGGACACGTTTTCGCATGAGAAGCTTTAGAGAAAAAAGTTGACCAATTGCCTGTCACAGCATGTCACAAATCATCGAGTACAGACATGCACGTGGCGTGCACTAGGTGGCCCACACAGGGGTGGTAAATACCCCACCAAAAACGCCCACCAGCACCCACGCCGCTTCTTCCCCTGACCTAAAGGCTGACCGATTGTGAAATGTCATATATGACATTTGTACTTCAAAAGATATGGTATAGGAAAATAAATTGACGCCCTGGTATTCCCTGACCCTTTACACTGGCATGCGTATAGTACTGTGTATACCTTACAAACTATGAAACTTATAATGTTAAACACTGTACAGTTTGAGGCAAATAAATTCTAACCTATTAGCCTATGTACGCTCGCATCATACCATTAGGATTCCAAAATCGAAGAGCGCAAGCAAAAAAATTCCTTTAATTAGCGGGCGGAGAACCTGTACCCAGAAATAATGAAATTTCTAAATTACTTTCAATAACGAATAAAAAGACAAGATTTAAATACTTACCAGGAGATAAGATAATATGGGGAAGGAGTCTGACGTATCAAATAAACTGCCAAAAAGGACATAAATCTCTGTTTATGATAGATTAGTAATCATAATTCCCACCTAAGCCTTAAAGGGAATACACAAATAATCCGATTTACTACGCGTAACTGCAAACAGAACTTGAGCTCAAAAAATCCGTACCGACCCAGTAACATTCCGCATACATCCCGTGGGCGCAAATCGTTTCCCTCCGTATACCACCGACCGCAAATCCGCGGACGATACACAGACAAAACGTACAACATCGAAAATTTTCCCATTAATGTGGGCCAGCCAAAAAACTGAATGTGTAAACCACCAAAAAAACGCGAACAAAAAAAAGATGGCTAAACTCAACGACTCCTTTGGCCAACCCTCCGCGATGCGGTGAGATGGGGCGTCCGCTGAGAGATCTCTAGTAGTGTGATGCTTAGAAGGGTCCCGCTAGCTTTGAGACAGCGAGCATGCCCCTTTTTGCGGTTTTACGGAAGGTTAGCGCAGTTTACACATTCAGGTGTTGCTTGGGCAGCATTATTAAAGGAAAATTGTGTCGTAGCCGTTTAGGCTACTGTATGCATCCGGAGTTGGGCCCGGGTGGTAGGTAAGGGCACGAAGGGAGGAGCAACGTTTACACCGATGCCTAAAGGTAAGCGGAAACACTGTACTGGTTGTAACTGATCTTAGCTCAAGTTGGCTTTAAGGGTACGTCCTGATAGTAAATCGTAGGTATTGCTAAGGCTAGGAAGTGAAGAAATTCCCTGTTTATTGTAAGTCAGCCACTCCTTCCCCATATTATACTACTTCTGATAGCTACATATCATTTTCCACTCAAACTTGACCATTCTACCAATGAAAAGAAAATAAATTATGCCTACTGTGTTAAAACCGTTATGGAATTCTCATACTTAAAAATTTGTTAAACAGTGGACGACCAACTGATTTTATGAAGATAGATTTTGCTTCAGTCTATAGTATTGTTCCTGATTAAACTTTTTTAAAATTAATTCAATTCTCTTTCACTAGAACATTTAAAAAATCGAGTGAGTATGTGCATAGATGCGACGAGCACCACGACCAAGTAGTTTTTGCACGCATGTCTTATCAACGCGTCCATTGATTTTATGTGCAACTAACTAAACCCATAAAAAACGAATGACTCCGCCCTGGGAAAATACCCCGACCATTAATTATAGAGAGAGGGGGGAATGTACGTTAAGAGATACTGCTCAAACCTTTTGCGACCCGCGGGGTAATATCATCTATATGACGATTAAACTTGAATGACGAATCGAATCGAATAAATTCACTTGTTTTATTTATAGAGGAAGATATATCTCTATGCTCAAAGGCAAAAAATTTCATAAAATTCCCATACACTCATAATTACTAGTTACCCACAAAGGATTTTAGAATTTTGTATGTAAAAATGTATTGTTTGTGGGATATTTCTCAATTACCAGAAAGAGAATGAGACATAACACATTTTCGAAGGCCACCGATTGTTAAGAAGTACACAACGTTATGTACCGCAAAATAGCGGCACATCAAGGATTTTCTTTTTCAAGTTTCACCATTTACCAGAGAAAAAATTTAAAAAAAACTGCCATTTTAAAATTTCAAGTCGCCAGCGTTTGAAAGTTTTAAAATTTTTGCGAATCAAAGAGACTTTTTTTTACAGCGCGGATATGTTATCCATCAAAAACCGAAGTGTAAATAAATTTATCTTCCGAAGATGTAATGGCACCAGAGAAGCAAATTATCTCATTTAACATCGACTACTAAGTTAGGAAATATGGAACACGAGGAAATCAGCGTTTTATCTGGACCGATCAAGCCCCCAGGGCAGCTCCACCTACACATTGTAGATCGGGGGCAATAAAAACGCTCCTGGGACCAGTTAATTACCGGGGTTTTATATGGGGAGACATGAGCCAGTAACCAGGGTTCCCAAAAAAAAAGTTGAGTTAGCCATCGAAATTTATAAGGTTGAAAATAAAAAAACGGGTTAAAAATTTCCCTGAAAACCTTGAGAAGTATCTCTTCAGCTAGAGGAAACAACATTTTGGAGAATCGGGATTTTCCCAAATAAAAAAAAGTAACAAAATAAACAAACAAATGGCAGTAAACAACATATTCCGAGCGACACCGTGCCGACGAAAACAGTTAGCGTCAGTCTACCGAGATCCCCGCCACATCAATCTGTCAATCGAGATTACCGGATACAAAACTAAATGCAACGTTTACTCGTTTCCATCGGCGATGACGACGACGAGGCGGCCCTAGGCCCCACCTGGTGGTGCGCTTTTCCCACTCTGCGTGAGACCGCCAACAAAAAACGACGAGGGGAGAGAGCTCTGCTAGAAGCTCGACGCGACGTTCTGCAGGCAAGTCCGTCAGTATATTTTATGCGGTGGCCCGCCCCTCGCATCGCTTAGAAGACATCGATTTTGGCCCTTCAACCGGAGTCGGTTCGTCGAACAGAAATTATTTCTTTCGTAGACGAACAGCGTGGGCTTGTGAACAAGATCAGCGCAAACAAACATCCCAGTCCAGCGCAACGCCATCTGATACACAACGCTCTGATACAACAGTACGACACGAAGGGTTTTCTCATACCATAAGAAGCACTAAGACGGCGCACCCGCCGAGTTGTCAGAAAATGTTCTCGTAAATTTTACCACACCGTTGTCGAAATAAAAGTTGTCCAAAAATTTAATTAAATTAAATTATGGATTGCCATGGTGCGTTTACTACTGAGCCATGTGAACCGGGGTCCTATGCCTACGGCACGCCTATTAGAGATCTGATCATGCGCGTTTCCCACCAAACTGCTTATACCGATCCTTTGTACTAATCTTCCTCAGGAAGAAACCACTGACCCGACGGTGCAATTACTGTCTTTTAGTTTTATAGTCGGATATTGATGGTAGAATAGTCCTCGAAAGAACCGTTTTAAAATCAAGTCCAGTGGAACCCCTGATTTAACGCGAATTCGATATTAAAAACCGTTGAACGAGTGCGTGTG
>NW_014578123.1:71401-74255 GCF_000485595.1 Priapulus caudatus
TGTTGCAGCTATGCCGTGAGACTTTACCGTCTTATCGTCGTCACGATAAATAAAAACGACGCATTTATTATCAGGACACACATAGAGTACTATCAGTGCAGAGGAAATGCGCATATAAGAACAGGCTATCATTCTCTCTGATGTATTTGAGTACTATCGAAATGCGACTAAAGTAAAACAAGTTGCCTGTTTAAAGCGTCGCAACAACTGCACTTCATGTTTTCTGAGATATTCAACACAGCTCATAACTGGCAAAAAGCACGTTGCCACGGAGGCACCCGCCGTGATTAGTTCACGATATGCAATGCTCTACGTGCAACCGCAGGTCTCAAACTACGCGTTACTATCACGGGCCGCACCCAATATCAGGCTCAAATCTATGCCAACTTGTGATACAGCCTTACAATCTTCAATCCTAAACATAGTTCTATCAGTTGTGCATATTAGTTGGCACCCTGATCTAGTTGCCAATGCCGTCTGCGGTTTTCTTTACGATGATAATGCCCTACTTCACCAAACATGCCACTCTTGCAAGCGAGTAGATGCAAAGCTGCGTTATCGCGTATTTTGCCGCTCAGAAATGTTATTACGCGTCGATACAGTTTTCACTGATTCGCATTGAACACCATATACTTTAAATATAGGTTCATAGATTTTGTTTGGTTAATACTAATTACTGTATTAGAAAATCTTGACGTTTCGTGACAACTCCCAAATTCGGATTTATTTGTGATTTATCATGTGCATTAATGCTGATTAATCATTAAATTTATCTGTGAAATTTGTTTCAATAGAATACCAATATTGATTGCCAAGCTTATGGATAACACTTGTGATCACAATAAGTTACATAATCATTTTGATGTGCACTATTAAGAAGGAAGTCAGAGTTAGGCGCTACATAAAGAGTCTGCACGCATCTACTCAACAATTGACGAGGATGCGAAAAAACAGCTTTACGTGATAGCTAAAAAGACAAGACCAGCATAAAATCATGCACAAACCACACGAGAGGCATGCAACCTGCAAAGGAACGCATCAATGAATCGAAGGAAATCGCCGGATCGAACACGTAATTTGTACGCGAGAAAATACACCTGCAATGGAAAACTTGGGCATTAGTTAATGGAAATGTCGCCTCATCACACTTTTGCTCCGTGCTTTCTACCACCCAGTTAAACACCGTCGATAGCAGTGTTTGTAGGTTTAACAGCGACGATTATGGAACATTAGACGTCTCGTATTATGACTTTTACGAAATCGAAAGTTAGATAACGTGTAATATAAGGCGACTGCTATCCATATATTGCTGTGCAAAGATACGAGCAAAATAACTAGTTCATTATGTGTGATGAAAAATATTTACAAATTGCTAATCTATCGTAACCTTCATTATACGATCGAAGAATAAATAACATATATATATATATATATACAGAAGTAGATAATAGGAATTCCTATTATCTACTTCTGATATATATATATATCTAAATATATATATATCTAAATATATATATATATAGAGAGAGATTATTCTGCAAAAATTATTGCTTTGCCAGGTGACCTATGTACATAGCACAAACATGATACGATAAATGCACATTTATCACAGATATGCAAACTGTCTGACGACAAGTTACGTCTTACTACGAGTAAATCAATCAATACATTGATCTCCCCTTCAATATAAGCACAGTATTGAACTGGGAGTAAATCTTATCTACTACTACTATCTATCTTGGCCGACTATTTGTGTGAAAACATGAAAATATTTTATATCTGTATGACTGATGTCACCAGCAGCTACGATAGAACGCTTGCACATTTGACGCAGGCTCGTGAAAAATTGATTGTACTACTAGTTATTCTAAAGAAGGCGATATGCACTGGCTCCACATCCCATACACACACTGACATCCATGGAAGCTAGGAGAAATTGAGCAATTGCCTGTCACGCATTCACAAATGCATCGGTACACATGCATGCGTGCACGTGCACACAGGTGTAATACCCCACAACCCACCCACTCGTAACCACACACCCTTCTTCTGACTAAAGCTGACCGATGAATGCATGATTGACATTGTATTAAAATATGTATAATAATTGGACCCTGGTATTCCTGACCTTTACACTGCATGTATGTACTGTGTATCCTACACTATAACTTATATGTAAACACTGTACAGTTGGCAAAATTCTAACCTATTACCATGTACGTCCATCATACATTAGATTCCAAAATGAGAGCAAGAACAAAATTCCTTTAATTACGGCGGAACTGTACCGGAAATGCTAAATTAATTTCAATAATCGAATAAAGCAGATTTAAATACTACCAGGAGTAGATAATAGGGAAGGAGTGTGACTTCAATAAACAAGGAAAATTCGTCATTTCCTAGCCTTAGAATACCTACAATTTACTACGCGTAACTCAACCAAATTGAGCTCAAATCGTACACAGTACATTCGCCTAGCATCGTGCGAAATCGTTTCCTCGTATACACCCGCAATCCGGAGATACAGACTAAAACGTACAACACGATTTTCCATTATGTTGCCAGCAAACTGAATGTGTAAACCGCCTAACTCGAAACAAAAGGCAGCTACTAACGACTCTTGCGCCCTCGGCGATGCGGTGTGGCTCGCTGAGCTAATCTTTGACCTATTTACAGCTGCCTTTTGTTTCGAGTTAGGCGGTTTACACATTCAGTTTGCTGGCAACAGAATGGAGAATCGTGTTGTACGTTTTAGTCTGTATCTCCGGATTGCGGGTGTATATGAGGAAACGATTTCGCACGATGCTAGGCGAATGTACTGTGTACGATTTGAGCTCAATTTGGTTGAGTTACG
>NW_014578123.1:75585-85996 GCF_000485595.1 Priapulus caudatus
GGCACATAGTGTTAGCCATCGAATAAAGTTGAAAATAAAAAATCGGTAAAAATTTCCCTAAAACCTTGAGAGTATCCTTAAGCGGAAACAACCTTTGGAGATCGATTTTCAAACAAAATAAACAAAACAAATGGCAGTAAACACATTCCGAGCGACACGTGGCCGACGAACAGTTAGCGTCGTCTACCGAATCCCGCCACACATCTGTCAATCGAATTACGCATGTTTACCCGTTTCCATCCGATGACGACCGGAGGCGCCACGTGGCACCACCTGGTGGTGCTTTTCCACTCTGCGTGAGACGACGCCACGAGGGGGAGCTCTGCTGCTCGACGCGGACGTCTGCGGCAAGTCGTCGTTGATGCGGTGGCGCCCTCGTTTGGCGTCGATGGGCTTACCGAGTCGTTCGTGAACGGACTTCTTCGTGACGACAGCGTGGGCTGCAGGAAAAAAAAATTTTCAATTTATTTTTCGGGGGCTACTTTTCAAGCTCGCGTGCATGAAAATAGCATTGTAAAATTTGGTTTGCATTGAACTCTATGCAAATTTACGGAGGCTCTTTTTGGCATTTCGGGGGCTAAATCGCCCTGAGCCCCCGTGTATTTTTTTCACTGGTGGGCTGTGAACAGCAGCGTAACGGCATCAGTCACCAACCCTCGATACACGTCAGATACAAAAGTACAACGACAGGGTTTCTCATACATAAGAGGCACTGCGGCGCAACGCCGTTGTCAAATTTAACATCGCCGTTGTGAAAATGTTTCTGTATTTACCCACCATTGTCAAAATAAATTGCCATAAAAACTTAATTTAATTAATTAATTAATTACATTTAATTAAGTAATTAAATTTAATTAAATTTAGATTGCCATGTGCGTTTACTGAGTCATGTGACGCGGGGTCCTATGCCTACGGCACGCTTTTGAATATATCATGCGCGTTTTTTCCCCAAACTGGCCATTACCTCCTTTTTCCCTCAGAAGAAACCCTGCAACGACGTGCACTTACTGTCTTTTAGTTTTATAGTCGGATATTTGGTAGAATATGTCCCTCGAAAGAACCGTTTTATCAAGTACAGTGGAACCCCGATTTTATGCGCCCGGATTTAACGCGAATTCGGATATAACGCGACGAGTCGTTGGACCCGCTTTTTTCTGCTTATATATAGCCACGTATATATAACCCCCGATTTCGCGCGACCCCGTTTTTTTTCGCGATGACATTTTATGGACCCCAACCATCGCGTTATAACGGTGCTACACTGTAATTTTTAAAGAACTGCTTAAAGAAATGCTTAGGGTTAAGATTGACGTTAGTGTTAGGTTAGAAAGTTACGGTTAGGGAACAGTGTTAGGGGAAACTGTTTGGTAGATTTTCGTTACAATGAATTCAGCTCCATTATTCAGTTTCAAAAGCTACCATAAAATTTAACACAAAAACGAAACACGGCATGTAGACACGCGGCACGAACATGCGGCATGCTAGCGCCACCTACCTGCGCTGCTCAGCGTTATGCTGAAGGGCGGCGTCGCCGTGCCAACCGCCTCCGCGTCGCGTCTCGCCCGCTTCGCGCCGCCGGCCTCCGCTCCACCGAGAATCACGATGCGGTTCGACTTGTGTCGCTTGCGCGGACGCGTCGCCACGGCGACGCAGCGCCGGCGAGCGCGACATCCGCTGCGGCGACCTCGACGCCGCCGCGGCCGGCGACAAGCGAACATTCGTCGCCGGCGACCAGGCGACGGTCACGACGCTCGACAGCAGCGGCTTCGTCGGCCGCGTCGTCGCATCACCGTCGAGTTGCGTTCGCCGAAGTTGAGCCGGTCTTTGACGGAGGCGGTCGGCCCGCGGCGACGGAGCGGCGCGGAGGCGCCTGCGGGGCGCGCGCCGACCGGTCGTCGGTTGTTGCCGCGCTCGCTACAGGACGCGCCGCGACGCCGCGTTGTTCTCGCGGCCCGCGCGCTGCCTCAACCACGCCTTCCTGCCGCCGTCGCCGTTCCTCCTCCTCCTCCTCCTCACCTCCACGCCGGTGCCCTCCTCAAGCCGCTGCCCTCCCCGTCAGAGCTGTCCCACTCCGGCATCGGCTCGCGCTGCGGCCGGTACCGCGTCCGCAGTGGATTGCGGCGCCGTCTCCTCCTCCTCCGCCGTTGTCGTCGTCATCGTCGTCGTCGCGTGTCTCCTCTCGCGATCCTTCCCGCGCTTCGTCTTCTTCTTGCCGTGTCTCCTCGACGGGCTTCCTCTCGTCGTCGCCGCCGCGCCGACGATCGCGCGCAGAGACACCGTCGTCTTCCTCGCGGCGTCGCCGACGACGCCTACGCCGCCGCCGAACTTGCGCCGCCGCGCTCGAGCACCGTCTCGTCGGACGCGGCCGTCGTCTCGTCTCGCGACGGTGGAGACCTCGCGGCGGCAGCGGTGGGGGAGGGGGCAGCCGGCTCCCGGGAGGAGCCTCGCTCCCAGCAGAGCCCCCCCCCTCCCCGCCGCTTCCTCGGCTTCAGCCGCAGCCTGAGATCGGGCGGCGTCCTCGCGGCGCGCCTGTCGCCTTGACGACCGCGCCAACTCGTCCCGCGGTCGCCGCCGGTCGGCCGGAACGGTCGCGACAACGACGCCGCGCCGTCCGTCAGCACCGCTCGCGCCGCGGCCCGGGCAAGACGCCCCGCGACGCACCGGCGCCCCCTCGCGGCGAGCACGAGCGCCGCCGCGCGCCGCGTCTGCCGACGGACGAGCGGACGTGCGGCGAGCGCCGGCGAGGGGCGAGCGCGGGGATCGACGCGCGGCGGCGGGGCGACCACGCGGGACGTCCGGCGCCGGCGGTCGTCGTCGGCGACGCGCGCCCTCCTCGCCGTTTCTTCGCTTCTGCTCTCGTCATTCGTCGTCGCGGCGTTGGAGCCTGTCCTCGCTGTTCTCTGTTCGTTCTCGCGCGTCGCTCCGACTCTCTCTCGCGCCGGCGGCGGCGGGAGGAGGCGACGGCGACGTTCGTTCGTCGGTGTCCGGTCTCGTCGGCTGCGGAGAGATCGACGGGAGATCGGCCGCTGCGCTCGAACGCGCGTCGTCGTCGTCGCCGTTGCACGCCGCCGCGTCGGCGTCTTCCTCCGTGCCGGCCTCGACTTCCCGCTTGTCCGAGTCGTCGCCGCTCCCGTCGTTGTTGTTGACGTCGTCGTCGTCGTCGTCGCTGCTGTTGCTGTGGACGCTGCTTCGCTCTGATTCGCTGACGCTGTCCTCATCGTCGTCGCTGTCCGTATCCTCGAACCGGCTGAACTTGTCGCTGCCTGCGACACCGAAAACAAGAGCGCATGCCTTTATGATTTTCGGTGCTCGCGAGTGAGAATGCGCTTCAACGCTCGCGACTTCGCGTGGCTAGGATCGGTTAGGTCCGCGAAGTTCAATGTGACGATAACTTTAGCTGGACAGGTTTCCCAGTAGCGCGGTCACAACTGCACCTTTACGGGCAAGATAAACCGGCAGAACAACATGACGAATATATGAATAATAATAAAGCCATCTATAGAATATTATACACGATTCCTTCGCCCATCACTCCGTGCTTTCTGTGACAGCATATGAAAAGCTTCCCTACATAACAGAGACCGACCGGCGATTCTACGGCGATCTAGCATACCGTTCTGAGAACGTTGATAACTCGAACACAAATTTCCCGATTAAAACGTCAAATCGCGACCCGAACCTAAAAAAACTCGCACAACCGCCGGGACGTGAGGCGTTCCACGACCTTCGCGGTCGGAAGGACAAGGCCGACTAACCTTTGGGTTTTGGCGGGGTAGCTGCTGCTGCTGTGACGGGTTGCCGCGTGGCAGACCAGCTGCCACGTATGCTCATCGTCGGAGCGGGGAAGCGCCGCGGGAAGTACTCCGCCGATCGCGGGAAGGTCTGCGCCGATCGCGGGAAGGCCTGCGCCGATCGCGGGAAGGCCTGCGCCGATCGCGGGAAGGCCTGCGCCGATCGCTGGAAGGCCTGCGCCGATCGCGGAAGCTGTTGCTCCCTCGTGTGGATGACGAGCAGGTTGCCACCGCGACAACCTATGGGCCATCTCGCGGGCTGGTCGGACGTGTCGCTCGAAGGGTACTGCCGAAACAACGTTCCTGTTCGTTACAAATCTTGCGCACATCTAAATCCACGTCCGTGTCTGCGTCGCTCGCAGTCAAAACGTCTATGTCTATCGAAGTAATGTCGATCATAGATGATCGTTATGTTACTTGGAACAACTTTTTCGCATCGAGTAAAAACGGTATCCGAATTACTTCATTTAGGAAATGAGTGGACTATAGTCATCATTTAATAGGGTCCTTACAAACTATGTCTGGACAATAACCTTGGCTTTCTTCCTATCCATGTAAGCGCTCCTTGCAAAAAGACTACCTCACATTCCACCACACTCACCTTTTGTAGCCGTCAGAGTCAGGTCAGCAGTTTGTGTTCATTGCCAACTTGATTTTGGGCTTCGGTAGCACCACAAGAGACGAGACTAGGAATTTCTAATTTTCGAGTCATAATTTTACGCTACTTAGGTTCGAGCTTTACGATAACGTATGTCGGGACACGTACCTGTCTTGTCTCGTTGGCAACGGTGGCTTTCTTCGTGAGCAGCGCCTGCTCTCTCAATGCCTTTAGTTCTGCATCTTCTCCAATATCGTCTGCAGATTGACTCCTGTCTCCGGGACTACTGTCGACATTCTTCTGTAATGTGAAGCACGCAAATATCCGACGACTTAGATACAATGCTTGCATACTTCCTTCACCATGTACACATACGATACCAAGGAATTATGCACTGCGAGCATGCAATCAATGGTTCCATATAAAAATCAAGATATTGTTGCTATAATAATACGCTGCACAAGACCTTTGTTCAGTCTGACAAGTTATTGTTCAGTGGTACAGGGTGCGAAATTAACGGTAGTCCGGTAGTTAAAAACTACTAGATTTACACACGGACGAGTAGATTACAGTAAAAACTAGTCCGGTGGACTAGCTAACTTAACGTGACTCTATTCATTTTTGACTGACAAGGACGAATAAACTGATGAGTTAATTTATTTATCTTTCCTGTAAGTTCTGATATAACCTCACATTAAATAAGTTAAATAACCACCATTAATTGTCAGCTACGACTTAAAACTGATATTCTATATCAAGCACGTTGAGTAATTGATCGACATGGGCGCAGCCACGTTTATTGCTGTGCTTTCATGTAGATGGACACCATTCCTTTTGGCAAAACTAGCTATAGGTTACAGAACTTCAGGCAATATGCAATTAGTTCGTTTTTTACTGGCGTATATTAAAAGAAAGTAGTAGTAACTGTACGATAGTTTCATCGTAAAGACAATTTTAAACACGAATCTCTGTAATCATGTTTCTTTCATGGTAAATACTCAATTGTATATTAAATTTTTATGGTATTTTACTATTTTATACTCATTCAATAACCATTTATATATACGTTTATATTTTTAACAAGAAAATTATCATTTTAGGCAAACAGGTATGATGTGAATTTTTAGAAAGTATAGTTTTATATTGTCGTGAATCTACAAGATGTTACTAATGTTTCTAACGTAATTGTGGTATATCCGTGATATCAAGAGTAATGTGAGTGAATTGAAACTTGTGTTACTGTGTAATATGCGTCAATTAAGACTTCTGTTACTATTAATGTGAGTGAAATAAAACTACGGACAGTGTCCAAAAAACATTTGAACTACCAGAATTGCTCACAGACTGCCAAATTACAAAATCTAGTAGTCCATATGACTACCAGGTAATAAAGGTTAATTTCACACCCTGGTGGTACACATCGGTGAATAGAGGATTAAATCACGGCATGTATACCATGCATTAATCTAAAGCTTGAATAAAACACCTAATTCCCTGTTACTGTGAGTACAGCGTGTACGATTACACCAACACCGTCTTACCGTCCTCAGTGATGCCAGCACTAATGAACGAAGAGCATCCAAATCTTCCTGAAAGTAGAAATATACATCGCTGTAGATGAGTAAAATAGTGGTTGAGAAAACACTCGCAATCCAGAGCCGATTGTCGTCGAGTGGGACGGTCACTTAACGGCGGTTACATCACGGACGTTTACATCGCTGCCTCTCAGTTATATACTGATTACTGTGTGATACTTGCATATTAGTTGGATAGTAAAACGCCTGGCTGCTTTCAGGATGCAAAAGGTTGAAAGCTTGTTTCGTCGCTCACATACCGTACGTCACAGTTTCGACTGTACAAAATTAAATTTTTATTTTTTAATAGGGTTAGGGTTATTTTTTAGAGTTAGGGTTAGGGTCGCAATGCACCTTAAAACAGGAGTTTGAGTGCGTACGGGCGACGTCACTTGCTTTCAGGATAGCTAACCTTTAGTTATAAAGTAACAAATTAGGCCTACAGTTTAGTGTCAAAAGTCAACACCGTCAGAGGTGGGTACCAATTCGGGTATGATACTTTTATACACTAGGTTTGCAGTTGTTTTAATACAGTATAATACAACCAACTTTTTCTACATCATATGGATACACATTTACTAACATAATTAAAATACTTAAGTCACATATAACTAGGTCATGCACTATTTCAATTTTTGAGAACTTATTTTCCTTACTTCTTCAGCCATTGTTTAAATCCCACAATGCCACATTTTCACAGTAGCTGAGCATCGTTCGAAGGACGCGCCGCTTGTGGCGCGGCAATCGTTTATACAGAACCTAGACTGGTACTCGCTCCCACCTCGATTACCCTTACCCTTACCCTAACCCTAACCCTAACCCTAACCATAACCCTAACCCTAAGCCGATAGGTGGGACCGGGTACCAGTCTAACACAGAACCCAGAATGCACCGAGGTGTATAAAACTTGGTAAACTTCACAAACTTTCTAACGTTGGATACGAAAATACGGATTTTTTTGCGGTAAAATACGAATGTGGTTATCCATTGCTTAAATGAATACATAACCGAGTGAATACCAAGGTTTACAAAGAAACGAAAGAAGTTAGTATAGTGGAAACGTGAAAGCTGCTACTTAGGCACGACTCACAACCGACTCCACCTGTTACTCCAAGTCCAACTTGCGGAAAAGCTCCCGCCCAACATTCGATTTGGAAATGAAATCGAAAACCAAGAAACAGCGAGGGATATATTTCCTAACGTTTATCGTGTGCGTGGCGTGTATGTCATTGCTGGGCGCAGCGCTCGGAACCGATTACTGGGTGGTCTCGAATCCCCGACGCGAGGTGGAACAGGTGGGCGTAGTGGAGGTGAATGATATGGACACAAGTTACGGAGAAAGGTTTCGAGGAACACTACACCTGGGACTGTTCAGCGGTCACAAAGTCTTCGACAGTGGATTTGGGACGGCTGGACGAGCGCAGGATTTGAATGGTAAGTTTACGTTTCTAATTTCTCATAGATCAAATGCAGTGTTGCCTGTTGGTCTGTTGATCAACTTTGTCTTTGTCTTTTTCCCTCTTCGATATCGTCCTTTGGACGTTGAAGACTAATATTTACGAGGTTACGAGGAATTTCAATTGAAATCGCATCAGCTAGTTCAAAAGTACCAATTAATAAACCATCTGTGAAAATAATTTTGCGTGTTTATTTTCAGTGGTGAGGCTGTACGTCGACACTGGGTTATTCAACTATAGTCTGTGGATTACAACTGTGATTTTTGCGTGCATCGCCGTACTATGGGGGCTGGTCGCAGCAATATTCGCTCTCATAAACGCCACATCAAACCCCATAGAGACAATAACAGGGCCGATGGGTCTATATCTTTGGAATGGAATTGCGTGTAAGTATCTACAAGTAGCGATATTTGCTCAATCTTAGTTTGGTACCCTGATATATATATATATATGGTTCGCATATGTGCTAAACTAGGATTGGGCTGTCGTATTTCATAGCATATATAGTTGGCATGTGCCAGTTTGCACTGTGACTGAGCAGTGACCTTCTCCAGTTCGTCTAAACTGGCCTACACCTGTCTGTTTGTACTAGAATTGGCACAGAAAGCAACGTTATTGAACAAACCATTCCTGTTAACTAGCAGAGCATCAATGGTATCAGGAGCGTATAATGACAAATGCGTATAAGGAGCGTATAATGACAAGGAGCGTATTTGTCATTATACGCTCCTGATGGTATGGTATGTAGCGAAGCATCAGTGTTATGTAGCGAAGTGTCAATGTCATTATAGTGTTGTGGGCTCTTCCCCCTGAACACTCAACTAAACACGTCGTTTTCTGCTCATCACGCCGGCTCTCAGACCCGGATGTTTATTATTACCATATATATAGTGTTATGTAAACTATACTGTCATAAATCGTTCGTACATAAAAGATTGCAGTAAGTAAACCAACACATTGACTACACTGTACAGTTATGTAGCTAAGCATCAATGTTATGTAGCAAAGGATTAATGTTACATATCTAAACATCAATGACACAATGATACACAGCTAAATATATGTTATGTAGCGAAGCATCAATGGTATGTTATGTAGCAAAGCATCAGTGTTACATAGCTAAACATGTATGTTATGTAGCGAAGCATCAATGGTACATTATGTAGTGAAGCATCAGTGTTACATAGCAAAGTGTCAATGTTACATAGTTAATCATCTATGTTACATAGCTAAACATCTATTTATGTAGCGAAGCATCAGTGTTATGTTATGTAGCGAAGCATCAATGGTATGTTGTGTAGCGAAGCATCAATGGTATGTTATGTAGCGAAGCATCAGTGTTATGTAGTTAAGTGTCAATGTTAGTGTTACATAGTTATACATAGATTTATTTTACATAGCTAAATATCTATGTTATGTAGCGAATCATCATTGTTACATAGCTAAACGTCCATGTTGCGTAGCGAAGCATCATTGTTACATAGCTAAACACCAACTTAGCGAGACTGCCTTCCAGATACCAATAACATCGTGAGTCGTCAGGTCGTTTGATGTTATTGTTAACCGGCTGTGTTGCTTGCAGGTCTGGTGTCGTTACTGTCGGTAATCATGTTCATAGCTCTCTTCTACAAGGACATCAACAAGAGCGCGTTGACTATAGCTGATCGACAAAACCTGTGGACGTCCAAGGACCTTACGCATGTTGGGTAAGCATCAATGTTGATGGGAGGTAAAGTAATTGAGGCTAAATGGAGAGACAGCAAGGTGTTTCAGTGCATTATGTTGTTAACGTTACGGTTTCAATAGAAGCTTCTGAACTGTTGCCATCTATTCAACGTTGCTCAAGTCTACTCCGACGAATTCGTTAACCGACAAGTTAGAAACATCGATATATATAATAGAAATAATTCGAAAGAAATAATAAATCGAAATCCGCCGCCGGAGACGCGCAGACGTACGCGCGCGCTCCGGCGACTCGCGACGGTTGCCATGACGATTTACGCTTGCGCTACAGGGTGTCGTTCTGGATGATTGTCGCGGCAACCATCGGCTTTGCGGTCAACGTGTGCCTGGTCGCGGTGAGCGGGATCCAGGTGAAGCCCATGAGTCAGACGACGGCGGTCAACGAGAAGAGCATGGACACGGTCATCATGTACTGATCGTCAGCGGTCAGCGTGCGGCCGTCCCGCCGGCGATCCGCAAGTATCCGCGACAGGCTGGTGCTGTGGCAAGGTGGTGCGTGGCAAGGTGGTGTATAGCGTGCTGGTATATGGCAAGTTGGTGTGTAGCGTGCTGCTGTATGGCTAGCTGATTGTCGTGGCGTATGGCAAGCTGATATATAGCAAGCTGTCTGTGGCAGGCTGATATGTGGCAAGTCATGTATTGCAAGCTTGTGTGGCAAGCTGGTCTATGGCAGGCTGATACATGGCAAGCTCATGTATGGCCAGCTCATGTATGGCCAGCTCACGTATGGCAAGCTGATACATGGCAAATCATGTATGGCAAGCTCATGTATGGCAAGATGGTCTATAACAGGCTGGTATATGACAAGCTGGTCTGGCAAGCTGATATAAGGCAGATGATCTATGGCAAGGCTGTTTGACAGATTTCACTGCTTCCATAGTTTTCTCAGCATCAGTGAAAGTAGTCATTGTCACATTCCTGTGTTGCGTCGACCTTAGCAGCAGGTATTGGTTGTAGTACAGCCAGTGCGGAGGGAATTCTGAGCAATTTCACTGCCAATGTCATGTTTAATGTTCCTCCTTTAGTCCATAATAGGCTAAATTCATAGAAATTTGTTCTGTTTGCGTATTATAGATAGATAGATAGATAATAGGTTTATTGCAAAACTAGTGTTAACAACGTTACAATTAAAATAAAGTTTGCAAACAAGATATCATCAGGCAGTATAAAACTGAAATTGATAATATTTACAATAATATATGTCTCATGGTAAGACATAGATATCACTTAAAATGTTGGTTCGTAAAT
>NW_014578123.1:89122-91687 GCF_000485595.1 Priapulus caudatus
CTCTCTCTTTCTCTTCCCCCTCTTTTTGACGACATATTAAACAGCGTGAAATTAACCCAGCGTGTCAATTTCCGCATTCTCGAATACGCCCGTGTGGTCCGTGTGCATTTATTAATCCGCGAAGTGCATTTATCGACACAGAACGAGGTCAGTGTTATGTAATTACCCCCCTGTTCTCCTGTCATGGACAAGTAATCGGCAGGTGTGAGTTTACATAGCGTGTTGTGCGTGTTGCCACTGGTTTATACTCACTGTTCACACTGTGGGCATGCGACGTTATCAGGAGTCTATTGATAGACTCCTGACGTTATGTAATGTATTAACGTAACATTCATAAAACTGGTGTTTTCTCAGTAAATAACCACTTTGGATATCGCAAGTGTAGCGACAGAGTGCATTTTTCGCCACTGGTAATCGGTAATGGATCAATGGTAACATCATGAAATCGGTTATTTTCTTAGCAAATAGAATTTTGTCTTCACTGAATGATCGGTTACACGTATTGGTGTGATGATCGTCTGCTTACCTAGCACAAGGAGCGGGATACACACACGCACACGCACACCGCACACATCACACACGATCCATGATCGCTTCTACCACCAAGAGTTTGATTACCTAGCACAAGGAGCGGGATACACACACACACACGCACACACCACACCTACACACCGCACACGTTCACACGCACACACACACACACACACACACACACACCACACAAATTCACACACACACGATCCATGATCGCTTCTACCACCAAGAGTTTGATTACCTAGCACAAGGAGCGGGGTACACACGCACACACATGCACACCACACACGTTCACACGCACACACACACCTACACACAAATTCACACCACACACGATCCATGATCGCTTCTAACACCAAGAGTTTGATTACCTATAGCACAAGGAGCGGGATACACACGCGCACACATACAGATTACAGATACGCACACACATGCACACCACACACGATCCATGATCGCTTCTAACACCAAGAGTTGGGAAGGCTTCAAAACACATTCATCGGACGAAGAAATAAACTCAAAACAACAATAATTGAGCACGCTAGCATTTTGTTGGGTTTTACGACGGTGTATTTTTTGTAATAGTACTTTACAATACTGACACACAATATACAGTTTTTTCTTCTATACACGAGGGTACCATGATGAGACTATGACAAAATAATGATAGTAGTACATAATTCTAATGCGTACACGATAAAACTTTTTTTGCTTTTATTTCACACTCTATACACGTGCACCAGACGGGTGGTAAGAAACGGAGGATGTGACGTAACACTAAACACAGATGGCGCCACAAGTCGGGCAGGACACAGTAATATGCAGTAAAATAGTCATACATGTAGATAAAAAGAGGACAAGGCCCGTACACACAGCTGTTAACCCTCGTGTTGCTCTCATGCACCTCATACTGCAAGAGCTGTTCAATTGCACCGCTGCGCGGCGTGACCACACTGCAGCGCCCCCTACACGGTATCGATCAGAACTCAGCGCCCCCTGCGCTTCACTGCCGCATCAAGTCGCTGCGGGTAACCGCCAATTAAAAATGTTTTTGTCTGCGAGTATTGAGAGATTAGAGCAGGACACACGAGGCGGACCCCGACCGACCGACCGACCGACCGTTCGCGGGGAAAAAACGTCAACCCAGTTAAATTTTAGACAAAGTTAAATTAAAACCTTCGCGAAGAGATCGAGAGATCAAAGAGA
Organism: Priapulus caudatus; assembly: GCF_000485595.1. Lineage (NCBI taxonomy): Eukaryota > Metazoa > Priapulida > Priapulimorpha > Priapulimorphida > Priapulidae > Priapulus > Priapulus caudatus. Next base: position 90,863 of record NW_014578123.1, read on the forward strand.
TCGTTCCGGTCGCGACCGGGTGGAAAAGGATCTCCGTAGTTTCACAACCCGCTCGCTCGGTGTCACGCCGGATCACGCTGCGTCTGCTTGGAGCCACTGCCACACTGTAGGCAGAAAGCCCTTACAGAAAATCCCTTTACCCCACGAGCTCTGTTACACACGGCAGGTGCGTGCACGTTAGGTTTACGCACAGGCATTTGGGAGCGTTTCAATAAAATATAATGCTAAATAAATACGAAATCCAAATATATCTTCTACTAACAAAGTTCTTAAATCGTTTGTCTCTACTCTCGTTTGCATATTATTGCAGCCACAAACTTCGCTGTAGAGAGTGCCCGCTGCAAGACTGTCCTCTGCAACCATCAATGTTACACCGCGCAATCTGCCACGACGCTGCCGCACACGAGCACACCATCCCACACACACTACGGACTCACGCACACGCACCACGCCCACACACACACACGACACACTACACACATATAGATACATGTGTGTTTGCAGGAGCGAAGCAGTGGGTTTGGACGCGCATTTTACTAGGCACTATTGTCGGAATATAATTAGGCTGGGGATAAGAAGTTAGAGAAAGATTCAAGACTTTGGGTAGTACAATAGTTCTGCTATTTATTTTAGCACTAATATTTTTATCAAAATGCCTCAAGTAGCCTGTACGTTGTTCATTGTTAGGTTTTACGCGACCGCCGTGGTGCTGCTGTCTCCCCCCGCGCCGGACTGTTAAAATCATAATATAAACCGCATAATGCAGTATTGAAGACCGGGAGCCGGCCGGCTACCCCACAAACACGCCGCACGCCCACAACATCG
>NW_014578123.1:91942-94189 GCF_000485595.1 Priapulus caudatus
CGTTCCACCGTGAATTACAAACGCCTCTCTCTCCCGGACAATCACAACAGTAATGTGATTCGTCATTACGCGTCTGGACGTGGCACCCTTACCCCCCTCCCTCCCCTAGCGGCAACCAACGTAGTGAAACATCTACACACACACACAAGCACTCACACACACGCACGCACGCACGTAAGCACACACGCACACACTCACGCACGAACGCACACAATCTTACACACACGCGAACACGCGTTTTCCCCTAGACCTTAAAACTACACGTGCACACGTGGCGCCATCTGCGGCCGCCAACGAGAAACACGAGCACGCCTCTCTCTCGGCATGCGCCCCCGAATAGAGATGCGTGAGACAGAATGGCGAGCACATGAGGAATAGAGTGACAGGCAAGCCTGAGACACGAATCCCTACATACTCCTGCTGTGACAGACGTTGCCTATAGCAACACAACCACGCCCCCAACATGCGCGGTCCCGGGGAACCGCCAGTCGCTGTAGTAAAACGCGACCTTCCCCTACCATCTCGAAAACGACGCGCACAACACAACCGCGGGAAATATACAACCAGATTATTTTAAAAATACTTACGAAACAAGCGCACGATTATAATATGACACGGGTTATACGTTATGTATGTATGCGTGTATACACACATATATATATATAATGTATATGTATATATATTATATAGAAACTTGGTACCCTGCTTGGTGGGCCACTCCCCCACGTGCGAGCTCGCGCCGCGCTCCTCTGTAAAATCGTTGCGGACGCGTGCCGCCAGGGGGCACTCAACCGTCTACAAAAAGTCGTCGCGACTTCAAAAATACTATGTACAAGCTCGAGCCGCCGCCGCCGCCGCCGCTCCCTATAGGGGGCGTGGAGGGCAGCCTGCCTGCCTCCGTCTCACGCCGAATTAATTTGTGACGTGAATTGATCACCCGGCCGTGGCGGCAGCCCGTCGAATGAGATGTCGACAATGTCGGGGCGTTTCGTTAGCGCGTTAATTACGGCGTTCGTTAGCGCGCCGGCCCGTGATGAAGACCGTATAATCATGGGCGAATCTCGGCGCACGGGAGTTTATTTGCGAACGACTGACGCGCGCGCGTCGATTTATATTCCGTACTTATGTTAAAAGGGTGTTTAAAAAAAAAAACGAAAAGATTTTAGCGTTGAGATTTTTGCGAAACACGCCGCGTCTTAAAATTATAGCCCCTTTTCCGTTAGAAATTGTGTTAAAAACTCAAACTACTGTATTAAGACTATTTTCGAGTCTAGACTGAGGAATACAACAGCCTACGGTTAAACACTACTCCAACTGTGAAACTAGGGCAAGAAAACTATGCACATAACTCAAGCGCCCCCTCACCACGAATAGAAGGGGGCGCCACCATAAACTCTAAACGACACACGAACGTCTCTCTCCGTCTGAACTACGCCAACAGATCTTCGTTCCTTATGTAATAACGTAAAATCGCGCGATACACGATTACGCGATAGATGGCGCCACATAGAAACCAGACGCGCGAACGGCAAACTTGAGATCGTGAGTACGGACATTACGAGAAAAAAAGCGTCTGCGCGTGGCGCCACCTACACGCCCCGGCGGTCGGACTAACGGCCCGACCGCTGACGTGAAGAAAATCGCGAATCCAGGCGAACGAGTTACGACCGACAAACTTTCGGCGGAAAAACGCCGTCGGAGGACGTCAGAATCTGAATCGTCTCGCAGCATCCCAGCGTCCTGCGTCGCTACGCATCCGACGACGTTCCACGCCATCGTCCTGACGGTGGTCCCTCGGCCGTGGGTCGAGACTGCCGCCGCGACGGTGAGATTGCTCCTCCTCTGCTGCGTGGAGAAAGGACGGGCGGCCGTCTAAGCGCGTGTCATCCGGCGGGTGGCGGGAGGTTTTCGCGGCGACGGCTCTCCGCTCTCTGGTCGCCATCTGCCGTCGTAATCTCTCGCACTCGCTCGCTCACCGCACGATCGCTGTACACGACACTGGCCACTCTGCACCAGTGCGACGATAGCTGGCACTAGTGCGACAATAACTGGCACTAGTGCAACATTGCATGCACGCACGGTACTAGTGCGACGATAGCTGGCACTAGTGCGACACTGTGTGCGCGCACGCTACTAGTGCGACGATAGCTGGCACTAGTGCGACACTGCGTGCGCGCACGGTACTAGTGCGACGGTAGCTGGCACTAGTGCGACACTGCGTGCGCGCACGGTACTAGTGCGACGGTA
>NW_014578123.1:99758-102590 GCF_000485595.1 Priapulus caudatus
TCTCTCTCTCTCTCTTACTACTTCTCTCTCTCTCTCTCTCTCTCTCTCTCTCTCTCTCTCTCTGTGTGTGTCTCTCTCGCCGCTACATTAACCGTCTTGCACGTCGCTACCTTTACTGACGGCGGCAAAAACTAACAACAAGACGTGCGGAGGAGGAAAGCGGGCCGTGAATTTTTTAACACGCGGATTTACGCGGCGGCGGCGCCACCGCTGCATACGTAATGAACACGTCATCAGCAGCAGACAACAGACGCAGACGCCCCACCGCCGTCACCCCACGTCATAAAAACAAAACTGACAAATTAGCAAAAACAGGGTTAAGTAACGTTAGAAATAATGTGCAATCTGACTAGATATATATATTCCATGAGATTAACTTTCATCGCTTGCGTTGAGGAATTTCACGACGTCGGCTTGTCGTCTTGTTTCGCGGGGAAGTTAATTATTCTGTTCTTTGCCACCCTTCCGCCCGCCTGCCTGCCCAGCCACCTTGTCTGTCGTAATATTTATTACTGGCCTACACACGCTCATGCCTCACAACCTTTTTCAATATCTCAACAGCAGAAGGTGCTAGATTTGAAAGGAAGGCACGCAAGACACAGTTGCTAGGGGAGGGGGGGGAGGGGGGTCCGGGTGATGACCCCGACCCGCAACCTTTTTTTCATTCAGAAATATTGTTGCAAAACGGTGCAATGTCCCAAATTTCGGATCAAAGGGCTTATAATACCTTATTATATACGAGGCAAGAGTACATAATAAAACCATGGTTTTATTATGTACTCTTGATACGAGGGTATAATCAAGGGCTAATGTTACCTATATATACACAGCTACTAATATCTTATTATATAAGAATATAATAAGGAGCTAATGATACCTATATATAGAGCTAATAATAGCTTTATATAAGTATGATTAGCTACTGATTACAGTAGCAGGTAAATAACACGTACAATTATAATACGATAAGGTATAATATCGATATCAATATAATAATATATATAAATATAACGCACGCACACATATATAATTATTAAATATATGATACCTGAATATATATAACTACAATACGGTAAGGTAACATATTAACAAGAGTAGATAATAACACACTTATTGTCTACTCTTGTTAGAGTGTTATTATCTAGAGTGTTATTATCAAGAGTGTTATTATCTACTCTTGATATTAATAACACCCTATTGCGTTACTGCTATGTTACCTTAAATCCCTCGCTCTCACGGCTCCGCACCCGCGGGGAGCAACCGCGTCTGTCCACCATGCCGCGTCGCTCCCTCGCTCTCACAGCTCCGCACACGCGGGAAGCAACCATGTCTGTCCACCCTCCTCACTGCGTCGCTCCCTCGCTCTCCCCTCACCCCCTCACTCCGTCTTGATGGGCACGTCGGGGCCGCCGCCGCCCCCGCCCCCCGCTCCGGCCGGCGGCGCCCCCGCCTTGCGGTCCTGCCCGCCGGGCCACGACCCCGCAGAGGTCATCGTCGGGGCGGCGCCCGCGGCGGCGGCGGCGGCGTAGTCGTCCGCGTCGTCGATGCCGTTCGACGGCTCGTACTGCGTGTTCTCGAGCCGCGTGATGAGGCGCTCGTCCTCGTCGCCAAACTCGCCGCCCATGAGCGACGGCTCTCCGACGACCATCACGTCCTAGATTCACAGAAAGCAAGACAGCCTTATATGGAAAAGGAAGGTTTGCCCCCCCTGACGCACGGTACTAGTGCGACGGTAGCTGGCACTAGTGCGACACTGCGTGCATGCACGGTACTAGTGCGGCGATAACTGGCACTAGTGCGTCACTGCGTGCATGCACGGTACTAGTGCGACAATAGCTGGCACTAGTGCGGCACTGCGTGCATGCACGGCACTAGTGCGATGATAGCTGGCACTAGTGCAACACTGCGTGCATGCACGGCACTAGTGTGACGATAGCTGACAATAGTGTAATCATAGCTGGCACTCGTGATACTGTATGTATGCACACCACCAGTGCGACGATAGCAGGCACTAGTGCGACACTGCGTGCATGCACAGCACTAGTGTGATGACATCTGACATGACACAATACACTGCACTAGTGTGACAGCATAACCACACAGCACTAGCACGACAATAGTGGGTACTAGGTGCGACAGTGTACCCACACACACGACTAGTGCGACGTGCCCACGCGGCACTAGTGCGACACACCGTGCGGATACACGGTACTTGTGTGTGCTCGGTGCTCCATCTCTCTCTCCGTGTGCGCGTGTGTGCTACACCTCTCTCACTCACTACTACACATGCAGGCACTGTGTGGCGTCAGGCTGCGACTTCACTGTGAAATCGCACGCCGCCGCCGCCGCCGCTGCCAGGGGGCGTGGCGAGTCCGTCCGAGTCTGCTGGTGGAGCAAACGGCCAAGTGACCGATCGCTGTCCCCTACGTCGCTCTCTCACTCTCACTCTTTCGCTCCCTCGCTCTCACGGCTCCGCACGCCACGGGAGCGACTGTGTCTGTTCACCAGCCTGCTGCGTCGCTCCTTCACTCCTCCGCTCCATCACTCTCCCGGCAACGCGCAACAGGAGCGACTGCGTCCATTCACCAGCCTGCTGCGTCGCTCCTTCATTCCTCCGCTCCATCGCTCTCCTGGCAACGCGCAACGGGAGCGACTGCGTCCGTCTACCCTCCTGCTGCGTTGCTCCTTCACTCCTCCGCTCCATCGCTCTCCCGGCAACGCGCAACGGGAGCGACTGTGTCTGTTCACCAGCCTGCTGCGTCGCTCCTTCATTCCTCCGCTCCATCGCTCTCCTGGCAACGCGCAACGGGAGCGACTGCGTCCGTCTACCCT
>NW_014578123.1:106418-111352 GCF_000485595.1 Priapulus caudatus
CAGGAGGAGGAGCGAGGAGGAGGAGCAGGAGGAAGAGGAGGAGGAAGGAGGAACAGGAGGAGGGGTGGTGGTGATAATGACAATAATAATAATGATAATTATAATAGCAATAATAATTAACATTAGCAGCAGTAGTTGTAATAGTTTGTTAGTTATTTATGTTTACGTATAGTTATGTTTATGATTAGTATTATTTATGTTTAGGTACTATGTCTGAGCAGCGGCAGCGGCAGCGGTGTGACTTGCCGTGGTGAGGCGCGGGCAGGCACGCATGCATTGGCGCATTCTCCCCCTCCCCCCGCTCCCGCTCCATCAATAAGTTACATGCATCTGAACTCGGCGACATAACCGCGCGTCTGCGCGCGCGCGCGTATACATTTGCTGGAAACGGTTTTTCCAATTAAAGATTTATCGCACTGCGCGTTTTACTTCCACGCCGCGAGCTGGCAGGTTGGCTGGCGGGCAGGCTGGCGGGCGGGCTGGCAGGCTGGCAGGCGGGCGGAGGCGCGAGCGGGCAGGCGGGCAGGCAGGTTGGCAGGCGGGCAGGCGGGCTGGCAGACTAGCAGGCAGGCAGGCAGGCTGGCAGGCGGCGGTAGGCAGGCAGGCAGGCAGGCAGGCAGGCAGGCAGGCAGGCGGNTCCCTCCTCCCCCCTCAAAAGAGAAACACGCCGCAGGAACGGAGGAAAAAGATACGGCGGTTTCAGCGAAGCAACGACGGACGACGGACGCGTTCATTAGTCTCTTCATCGCATCGCTCAATTATTTATCACGGTGAGGCTGCGACGGACGCGCCGCTGCCACGACGGTTTACGCCCCTAAGTGCCGAGTGAACCCGTACACCACTTTTCGGACTAAAAGCGCGGATAAAACGCGATTTCCTCTATCGGCGGCGGCGAAAGAAGCAGATCGGAGAATCTCGCTCGCGTGTGGGAGAGAGAGAGGGGGGGAGAGGTGTATATTTATAATATATATATATATATATACATACATATATATATATACATATATATATAGGAGGGAGAGGACGAGAAGAGGACGAGGAGATCGAGCAGAGAGCACGAGAGAGAGCGACAGAGAACAGATGCGAGACGATGAGAGCAGAGAGAGATGCGAGAGACGAGACGAGAGAGAGAATCGAGAGAGAAGAGAGAGAAGAGGAGCGCATCCGGAGCCGAGAGCGAGAGAAGGCACGCACCTACACACGACACACACGCGCCACCACGCAACACGACACACACGCACACACGCACACACGCACACAGCCACCACACACACACACACACACACACACACACACACACCACACACACACACAACACACAAGCACACACACACACACACACACACTACCAGTGGCCAGTAGCTACGGATTTTTTCAGGCGGGGGAGCACTGGGGCGGGCCTTACATTTCCGTGGCGGGGGAGGGGCAAAATATATAACTTTTCTTTGTATTATACTGTTCAAACGGCATCTGTTTTAATTCAATTTTTTTTATCAAAGCAGTGGAATGTTTTTCAGTGGGGGGCACCTGGGAGGGGGGCGGCGCACAGAAAATTTGCTCGCGGGCGGCGGAGCACGTGCCCCCCCCAGTCGGCCCCCCGTAGCTACGCCCCTTGACAACACACACACACCCACACACACACACACGAGCAGAGCAGGACGAGAGAGAGAGAGAGAGAGATAGAAGCCCCCCGTTCAGTTGGCGGACGCTGCTTCTGGAGCATGCGGAGGCATTGCAATCACTCTCGCGCGGTCGCTGCGATAAATCATAGATTCTATTGCCCTCTAACACTTCCTCATTCCCATGCCGCACGCGACAAGTCGTCAACTCGTGTCGACCGTCTGAGTACGTGCCTTGCTGCGCGCGTAATACATGCAAAGCGTTCTAAGCACTCCGCGCGCTGTGTGTGTGTGTGTGTGTGGTGTGTGCCACCCCAGTGTGTGTGTCGTGTGTGTGCTGTGTGTGTGCGTGGTGCGTCGCAGTGCCTCTGCTGTGTGTGTGTGGCCCCTTGTGTGTGTGTGTCTGTGAATAGTGTGGCCCCACATTGCCCTGTTGGGTGTGTATGTGGGTGTGTCGCTGCCGTCATGGTGTGTGTGGTGTCTCTATGTTGAGTGTCTGGTGTGTCGTCGTGTGTGTGGCCGGTGCGTGTGTGTGTGTGAATGTGTCCTCCACTTCCATCTCCGCGGGCGGTGGTGTGCTGCGTGCCAGTGCGTGTGTGTGCTGTGTGGTGTGTGTGTGTGTGTGTGTGTGCGTGCGTGGTATGGGGGTGTGTGGCAGTGCGCGCACGGAACTCTCTGCGCTCGCTCTCGCGTGCTCGCCTGCGCCCCCCGCCCACCGACTGCACCCTGCGCGCAAGCCACCTGTGATGTGTGTGCATCCACGGCGCACCCTGTGTGTTGTGTGCCCGTTGGTCGGCGCTGCGTCGTGCCATGCCGCTGCATACCCCCACCACTGTGTATGCGCGCGTCGCACACGTGTACACAGGCCCGCGTGTGTTACGTATGTGTGTGCGGCGTCTGTTAAGTGTACAAATAGCATGCGCGTGTGTGTGTAAACAGACGAGTCCTGACAATGCTAACAATGGTCAATAATACGCTCAGAAAGCGCGCACGGTGGGTATTGATCGGCGTACCACACACACGCAACAAACCACGCACCGCCCGCACACACCACAGGTTAGGCCTGTCTTGTGTCCACGTGCGTACACAGACATACACACGTACACACACGGCGCGCACTCATACACACACACAAGAACAGGATCGCAGGAATAAAAGGGAATTAATGCCACAAGCCGGCGCTCCGCCCTGCCGGCGTGGTAGCCGTCTCGATGGGCTGCCCGCTCTGCCGGCCCGTGCTGTAGCGATCCGGTGGCGCCACCTGCCCGGGGGGTGACGTGTGCGTCCCTCCAGGTCGGCGCCCACCTGCGGCGCCCCGTGTGCTAGGAGCCACCGTCTCGGGTGCGCCACTACCGGCGTGTCGGCTGTAGGCGTTCTCGGTGGGCAACCTGCCGGCGTGTGAGCGTCTCGTGCGCCGCCACCTGCCTGCGCGTGTGTAGCGTCTCCTAGGCTGGCGCCACCTGCCGGCGTGTGTAGCGTCTCGGTGGCGCCACCTGCCGGCGTGCGTGCGTACCTGCATGACGATGATGCTGCGCGGGATGAGCTCGCCGCAGATTTGCCGACGTCCAAAGTGCCCACTAGATGCGAATTCTCCATCAGGTCGTCGAACGTAAACTCCAGGATGAGTCGTCCCTCAGTGCACACCTGCGGAGGAAAGCCAAGAGGAAGATGACGAAGAGACGATGAAGAATTAAATGCGGTTGCGGAGAAACAAAAGAGAAAAGACTCTCTCCCGCTACAGACGGCGTATGTGCACTTGTTTATCTATCTATCTAACCAGTTCATCCATTCATTTATCTACCATCCCAATCCATCCATCCATCCATCCATCCATCCATCCATCCATCATCCATCATCCATCCATCCATCCATCCAGCGATCCATCCATCCCATCCATCCATCCATCCATCCATCCTCATCCATCCATCCATCCGATCCAATCCATCCATCCATCCCATCCATCCATCCATCCATCCATCCATCCACTCCATATCCATCCACATCCAATCCCACTCCATCCATCCGCATCCATCCATCATCCATCACATCCATCCATCCCATCATCATCCATCACTCCACTCCATCCATCCACATCCATCCATCCATCATCCCATCATCCATCCATCCATCCATCCATCCATCCAATCCATCCAGTCCATCTCTCATCCATCCATCCATCCCTCCATCATCCATCCATCCATCCATCCATCCATCCATCCATCCATCCATCATCCATTCCATCCCAATCCATCCATCATCCATTCCCATTCAATTCCATCCATTTATCTACTCCATCCATCCTCCATCCATCCCCTCCATCCATCCCATCCATCCATCATTTATCCATCCAGTTCCTCCATCCTTATCCATCCACTCCATCCATCCATCCAATCCATCCATCCATCCATTCATTTATCCATCCATCCATCCATCCATCCATCCATCATTTATCCATCCATCCATCCCATCCATCATCCATCCATCCATCCATCCACTCCATTCATTCATTCATTCATTCATTCATCTCATTCATCTCATTCATTCATTCATTCATTCATTCACTTCAATTACATCCATCTCCTCACCTCATCCATCCATCATCCACCTAGATACACCCACACCACCCACCTCCCTCTCTCCCCCCTTCACCACCCACCTCCCTCTCTCCCCCCTTCACCACCCACCTCCCTCTCTCCCCCCTTCACCACCCACCTCCCTCTCTCCCCCCTTCACCACCCACTTCCCTCTCTCCCCCCTTCACCACCCACCTCCCTATCTCCCCCCTTCACCGACCACCTTCCCCACTCGTGGCCACACACAACCGCCACTCAGGTAATGAACGAGAGGAAGACGACGAGAGCCGCAGAGAGAAACGCGAGCGGAGGAGGAGGACGCCGAGAGAGAAATCAATGGAGGACAGCGACCCGACAATCCTCGAGGATTCAATCTACAATAGCGGCGTCGGCCGACCGCCACGTGCTACACGCCGAGATTAGACGCGCACACGCGGCAACACATTGACAACATTTAAGCAACACTTGACAACACATTGACAACAAATAAGCAACACTTGACAACACATTGACAACATCTAAGCAACACATTGACAACATTTCAGCAACACTTGGCTACATTTCGGCTGCATTCCGGTGCACAAGAGTGATTAGTGAGAATGGTACAGTCACCTCTACTGGCCAACAGTACCACAGTAACCACTGAGCAGCGGCTACCTCACCCCGGGAGTACAAAAGCCAGTAAAGCAGTGCGACGGTGGCTGCCTGAAGCGGACTCTCCCCTTCTCTCTCTCTCTCTCTC
>NW_014578123.1:111687-114711 GCF_000485595.1 Priapulus caudatus
AAGGTAGGATAAATATACTTCCCTAATCAAGGTAGATGGATATACTTCCCTAATCAAGGTAGGATAAATATACTTCCCTAATCAAGGTAGATGGATATACTTCCCTAATCAAGGTAGATAGATATACTTCCCTAATCAAGGTAGATAGATATACTTCCCTAATCAAGGTAGGATAAATATACTTCCCTAATCAAGGTAGATAGATATACTTCCCTAATCAAGGTAGATAGATATACTTCTCTAATCAAGGTAGATAGATATACTTCTCTAATCAAGGTAGATAAATATACTTCCCTAATCAAGGTAGATAAATATACTTCCCTAATCAAGGTAGATAAATATACTTCCCTAATCAAGGTAGATAGAAAGACTTCCCTAATCAAGGTAGATAGATATACTTCCCTAATCAAGGTAGATAGATATACTTCCCTAATCAAGGTAGATAGAAAGACTTCCCTAATCAAGGTAGATAGAAAGACTTCCCTAATCAAGGTAGATAGATATACTTCTCTAATCAAGGTAGATAGAAAGACTTCCCTAATCAAGGTAGATAGAAAGACTTCCCTAATCAAGGTAGATAGATATACTTCCCTAATCAAGGTAGATAGAAAGACTTCCCTAATCAAGGTAGATAGAAAGACTTCCCTAATCAAGGTAGATAGATATACTTCTCTAATCAAGGTAGATAGAAAGACTTCCCTAATCAAGGTAGATAGATATTCTTCCCTAATCAAGGTAGATAAATATACTTCCCTAATCAAGGTAGATAGATATACTTCCCTAATCAAGGTAGATAGACATTCTTCTCTAATCAAGGTATATAGATATACTTCCCTAATCAAGGTATATATATATATATACTTCCCTAATCAAGGTAAATAGATATACTTCTCTAATCAAGGTAGATAAATATACTTCCCTAATCAAGGTAGATAGATATTCTTCCCTAATCAAGGTAGATAAATATACTTCCCTAATCAAGGTATATAGATATACTTCCCTAATCAAGGTATATATATATATACTTCCCTAATCAAGGTAGATAGATATTCTTCCCTAATCAAGGTAGATAGATATTCTTCCCTAATCAAGGTAGATAGATATACTTCCCTAATCAAGGTAGATAGATATATACTTCCCTAAAATCAAGGTAGATAGATATACTTCCCTAATCAAGGTAGATAGATAGATAAATCCCTAATTAAGGTAGACAGATATACTTCCCTAATCAAGGTAGACAGATATACTTCCCTAATCAATGTATATAGATAGTACCTTGATTAGGGAAGTATATCTATCTACCTTGATTAGGGAAGTATTATATATATATACTTCCCTAATCAAGGTAGATAGATATACTTCCCTAATCAAGGTAAATAGATATACTTCTCTAATCAAGGTAGATAAATATACTTCCCTAATCAAGGTAGATAGATATACTTCCCTAATCAAGGTAGATAGATAGATACTTCCCTAATCAAGGTAGATAGATATATTTCCCTAATCAATGTATATATATATATACTTCCCTAATTAAGGTAGATAGATAGATAGATACTTCCCTAATCAAGGTAGATAGATTTACTATGTGCGCCATCTCACGGCCCGGACCCTGCACTCCTACTCTCCTGCTTTCTCTCGCCCCTCTCTCTGTCTCCGTCTCTCTCTCTCTCTCTCTCCTGCGTTTCCTCTCACGCCTATTACGTCATCCCCCTCCCTCGTGACTCATCTTACAATCGTTATCTTGTTAAAGCACCACATCGCGGCCATACCTACCTGCTATACGCCCCCCCGCCCCCACCACCCCTCTACCCCCCTACATGATTTCCACGCACGAGTGCATTGTTTCACGCGCTGAAATTTTAGCCTGAGCCTGAGGTGAATAGCAGCTTTGTTGTTTTCGGAGCGCGGGACCCCCCCCCCACCCCCCACCACACACACACACCCGGGCTGTACCTCCCTTGTTACTGCAATCAGCTTCTCTGCCGATAGCTGCATCCTCACGCACCCCATCCCCTATATTTTGCCCGAGCCACGATATATCTAACTGAAGCCATCTCCACCCATCCCATACCTTCCCCTCATGCAATATATTTACCTAGTCCCAATTCCACCCACCCCAAATCTTTCCTCCAAATACAATATATATCTAACTGGACCCATCTCTACCCATCCCATACCTTCCCCTCATGCAATATATTTAACTAGACCCATTCCCATTCATTTCCCCTTGCCCACACAGTATATCTAGCAAGACCCATACTCATCCATTACCCCTCCCCGATACAATATATCGAACTATAGGCCCATCTCCACCCACACAACAGCTTTCCTATACAATATATCTTACTATACCTATTTTCACCCATACATCAGCTTTCCTATGCAATATATCTTACTATACCTATTTTCACCCATACAACATCTTTCCTACAAAATATATCTTACTATACCTATTTTCACCCATACAACAGCTTTCCTATAAAATATATCTTACTAGACCAATCTCCACCCATCCAACACCTCACTCTATGCGACATATTTAACTAGACCCATCTCCATCCGTTTCCCCTGCCCACTGCCCAGTACAATATATCTAGCCAGACCCATCTCCACTCACCCCACAGCTTTCCTATACAATATTGAATATATCTTACTAGAGTCTAGACCATCTTTCATCCACCCACACCTTCCCCCAGCCAATAAATAAAACTAAACCTCCACCCTCTCTCCCGGTTCTTTTCCCCCAGCCAATACATCTAACAAGAGCTATATCTCCTCGTTCATGTCATGCTGCTGCTGCCGCTGCTGCTGCTGCTGCTGCCGCTGCTGCTGCTGGTGCTGCTGCCGCTGCTGCTGCTGGTGCTGCTGCTGCCGCTGCTGCTGCCGCTGCTGCTGCTGCTGCTGCTGGTGCTGCTGCCGCTGCTGCTGCTGCCGCTGCTGCTGCTGCTGCTGCCGCTGCTGCTGCTGGTGCTGCTGCTGCCGCTGCTGCTGCTGCTGCTGCCGCTGCTGCTGCTGGTGCTG
>NW_014578124.1:0-3064 GCF_000485595.1 Priapulus caudatus
GTGTGTGTGTGTGTGTGTGTTGTTGTGTGTGTGTGTGTGTGTGTGTGTGTGTGTGTGTGTGTGTGTGTGTGCGTGCGCGTGCGTGCGTGAGTGTGTGCGCGTGCGTGTGTGTGTGTGTGCGTGTGTGAGTGTGTCTGTGCGTGTGCGTGCGTGAGTGTGTGCGCGTGCGTGTGTGTGTGTGTGTGTGCGTGTGTCTGTGCGTGTGCGTGTGTGAGTGTGTGCGCGTGCGTGTGTGTATGCGTGCGTGCGTGCGTTACGGAGTGGCCACTGGTGTGTTGGTCGCCATGCACTGCCCCGAGCTATCGCGCAAAATAACTTCTGACGAATTGCGATATTAGCCGCTGGTAATTCAACGGGGCTTGCTCCCCTGAGCAGGCCGACGTAATGTAACGAGTGACAGATATAATGAGCATGGGCGGCCGGCTTAACATAGAGGAGAGAGAGGAGTGGGGGAGAGGACGGAGAGGGAGGAGTGGGGGAGGAAGAGGGAGAGGGAGGAGTGGGGGAGAGAGAGGGANCGTAACGCCACATCGCGACACGTAACGCCACATCGCGACACGTAACGCCACATCGCGACACGTAACGCCACATTGCCACACGTAACGCCACATCGCGACACGTAACGCCACATCGCGACACGTAACGCCACATCGCGACACGTAACGCCACATCGCGACACGTAACGCCACATCGCGACACGTAACGCCACATCGCGACACGTAACGCCNCGCGCGTCACCCCTTCTGCTCCGAATGCCCTCTCTCTATTACGACTTTCTTACTTTTCTGTCTCTCTCCTTCGCCTTCTTGCTAGATATGTTTGCATTCTCACCTATGTCACTCCGTCTCTCTCTCTCTCTCCTCTCGTCTGCTCTGATCCTCTCCCATCTTTTCGCTCGCTCGCGTGCGCTCTCGTCCGTCTCTCATCTCTGCATCTGCTCTCTCTCTCTCCTCTCCTCTCTCGCTGCTCTCCTCTTTCTCTGCTTCTCCATGCTCCTCTGCCCTCTCTCGCTCTCTCCATTAATTCGCGCGCCTCCTCTGCTCATCTGCTGCTCTCTCTGCTCTCTGCTCAGCGCTGCTCGTCTGGCTCTGCCCCTCCTCTGCTCCCCTGCTGCCCACTCCCCCTCTCTCCTCTTGCCTGGTGGCGCTGTGCGCTATATAGATTGTCTGCAAGGGGCGGTCTCGATGCGGCAGCATTCTCCTGCTCCGCGTCTGAGTGGAATTACTCGGCAGCGAAGGGAGATGACGGCGACTAATCCGCTGGCACCATGTATCCCCGCCTCCAGCAGCATCCCGCGGCGCTGCCCTCGGAGCAGCGCCTCCTCTCGTGCCTGCCACGCGAACCGCTCGCCGCCCTGCTCGCCTGGCCACCACCTCTCCCCCCCTCCTCGCTTCTACCACCCCCCCCCCCTGCTCCTCCAGCCACCTCTCCCTCTGGCCCGCTAACGTCTCCACCACCTCCCCGCACCTTCTTCCATCAAACGCTGCCGCCGGCGCCTCAGCACGTGCCCCGCTCCTCCAACCACGCTCCCTCCGCTCTCGCTGCTCGCCGCTCCACGCAACCTACCCCTCTCGCAATCCACCACCTATCCCCTCCTGCCTGCTCCGCTCCAGCCAACTGCCCGCTCTTCCTTCACCACCTCCCTGCCCTTCCCTGGTCCGGCTCGGCAAACCGACCGTCCCCCACTTCTTGCCACCACTTGCCGGCCCGCTCCCGCGCACCACACGTCCGCCCCCCGCTTCCGCCTCCACCCCCTGCTCCGCTCCACCAGCCTGCCCGAGAGAGAGAGAGAGTGAACGAGAGAGGAGAGAGAACGAGAGAGAAAGAGAAACAGAGAGAGAGAGAGAGAGAGAGAGACGAGAGAAGAGGAGAGAGAGAGAGAGAGCGAGAGCGAGAGCGAGAGAGAGAGAGAGAGAGAGAAGAGAGGAAGAGAGAGAGAGAGAGAGACGCAGAGAGAGAGAGATGCCGTGGGCGCGCGTGTGTCTGTGTGCGCGTGCGTGCGTGCTCGCGCGTGTGTGCGTGCTGGGGCTACTATGACAACGCGCTAGATATTTTCTATATGTGCAGTTGTCGCGTAGAGACTGTCAAATTTGCACGTACACGATGTGCATACATGCATCGCACGCACGCACGTACACATACATATATGCACATATACTTATACGTGTGTGTGCTCGTGCGTGCGTGTCTATGTGTGCTCGTGCGTGCGTGTCTATGTGTGTGCGTGCGTGCGTGTCTATGTGTGTGCGTGCGTGCGTGTCTATATGCGTGCGTGCGTGTTTATATGCGCGCGTGCGTGCGTGTGCGTGCGTGTCTATGTCTGTGCGTGCGTGCGTGCGTGCGTGCGTGCGCGCGCGTGCAAGCGTGCGTGCGTGCGTGCGTGCGTGTGTGCGTGCGTGCGTGTGTGCGTGCGTGCGCGCGCGTGCGTGTTTGTGCGTGTATGTATGCCGACACGCTGCTGTCTGCAGTACTGCTACCGCGCGAAACGATTCCCCTTCGACGCGCGTTTTTTACGCGCTGGTTTTTCTTACCAGCTACCGCATAATCAGCATGCCTTATTGTGTGGCGCACGTCGTCACTGTGGCAACTGTCGTCGTCGTCGTCGTCGTCGTGGCGGCCGTCGCCACTGTCGCCGTACGTGTACGAGCTCATGTAGTCTAGCCGACGATTGTCGCTGTATATCCACTGTCGCTTATATATATATATACCCCGCTTTGATAGTTGCGGGTTTTTTTTAATTTTATTTGTTAGTGTGCGTGCTGATGGCGAAGGGGAGAGCGAGAACTGCATGATGGGAAGATGCTGAGGAAGAGGCGGTTAGGGAGGAGGCTGACGGGTTGAAGAGGAGGGATGAGGAAGGAAGCCTGAGAGCATCATCATCATCATCTTCATCATCATCATCATCAGCAGCAGCAGCAGCAGCAGCAGCATCAGTAGCATGCAGTAGTAGTAGTAGTAGTAGTAGCAGCAGTAGCAGCAATAGTAGTAGTAGCAGCAGCAGCAGCAGTAGCAGCAACAGCAGTAACGGCATCATCATCATCAGCAGCAGCAGCAGCAGCAGCAG
>NW_014578124.1:3471-10971 GCF_000485595.1 Priapulus caudatus
AGAGAGAGAGAGAGAGAGAGAGAGAGAGAGCGCGCTGGTAGGGAGAAAGAGCAGGGCGCCCGTGGAGACGTCTCAAGCAAGCTATCACATAAGTGTACCGTAAGTAGCAATATTGATGCTACGTCTAATCTCACTAATAGGATGATGCGGCACAATTGGCTGGTAATTGCACGCCAGCAGACGTCAACGAAGCAGCCCCCTTCTCATTGCTTGATATCTGAACGATTCCGGCAAAGCATAAACCAACAGTGATTAGCATGCAGGAGACCGGTTGTAGTTAATAAGATTGTCTGATAATATCATCGTTTTTTGCATAATCGCCAATATTATGTTAATATGCTCGCATGCTCCATGCTGTGTGTGTGTGGGTGCGTGCGTTGGTGCGCGTGCGTGCGTGGGATGTTTCGTCGAGTTCTGTCCGTATTGGCGCGCGTGTGTGCGTGCGTGCCTGCGTGTGCGTGCGTGTGTGTGCGTGTGTGTGCTTGCCTGTGCGTGTCTGCCTGCCTGCACGTGCGTATGTGCGTGCATGTGTGTGACTGCGTGCGTGCGTGCCTGCCTGCCTGCGCGTGCGTGTGTGCGTGCGTGCGTGCGTGTCTGCCTGCCTGCGCGCGCCTGTGCGTGCCTGTGTGTGTCTGTGTGCGTGCGTGCCTGCCTGCCTGCGCGTGCGTGTGTGCGTCTGTGTGCGTGCTTGCCTGTGCGTGCGTGTGTGCGTGCCTGTGTGTGACTGCGTGCGTGCGTGCCTGCCTGCCTGCGCCTGTGCGTGTCTGTGTGTCTGTGTGCGTGCGTGCCTGCCTGCCTGCGCGTGCGTGTGTGCGTGCCTGCTGCGTGCGTGCCTGCGTGCCTGCCTGCGCGTGCGTGTGTGTGTGTGCCTGCGCGTGCGTGTGTGCGTGCCTGCGCGTGCCTGTGTGCGTGCGTGCGTGCGCACATTGAAGCGGGGTTGAGAGGGCGATGCACCTCGTACTCTCCTCTATTACTGTAACAGCATCTATCCCGAGTATGCCGCTAATCAATTGCTTGCAGTGCTGTTTGCGCGTGCGTTGTATCGACTAATACCAAACTAATAATAGATACATAGCTACCTAGATACTAAACACTAATAGGCGCAGCACTTATTTACTTGTAAACTAGTAATGAGGTGGTAGAAAATGTAGTAGATATGTAGTAATGATGCGAAGTGTGCGTGCGTGCGCGCAGATCACATACGTGCGTGCGGGAGTGTGCGTGCGTGCGGGGATCCTCGCGCACTTTCCCGCACGTGTGTGCGCGCGTGCGTGTGTGTGCACGCACGCATGCGTGCTGTAACTGGACGATAATGGGTGGCAGAGCGGTGTTCGTGCACCCCACTCACGTGCACTTACCGAGTAAATCATAATGTATACACATAACGCGCCCTTGTGCCTCGTTTGGCCTTCAAACTCGTTTGCTCTTGTTTCGCCTAACAACACGTGGAGACCCAAACTACGCATATAACAACGTGCTTGATAGGGTTAAACAAATAACTCGGGGAGGGTGGGGGAGGGTGTACGCGCGTGCTAGTGCGCGCGTTCGTTCGTACGTGCGTGCGTGAGTAGTATGTATGAGTTTGTTTGCGTGCACGCTTATACGTGGCTGTTTGATAATTGTTATTCAACCAATTATATTTGGACTATTACCTTTGGGTTACAACTAAATTCTATACACACAACAGAATATTATTATGCTATCGTTTTATGAAAGGTGAAACCAACTGAAACATTTATAACTAAATATGTCAGTAGATTGTCGTAAATAGGTTAAACAAAATTGATATGATCATAATTATCGATCAATAGAAACGCAATTGTTTGCAATTATTCTAATATCTATAAAAATGCACAGATGATTCTTTCTGTTACATTAAAAATTATGCAAATACATGCTCATCTATATGCATCAGTCCCCGTCTACTACATAACATCCCAATTTACCCGTTTCTCCAAACACGATCCAGGCGCAACATTTCGCTACAATTTTGACCATTTCTCGTGCGAACACGCGTCCTGACCCGATATATCTATATACACCTAATATATCTATTCTCGCGAGGAATTTTCCTCCACTCGCGAGCGCGCGTGCGCATGGAAAATAACACTTTAGTCGACGTAAATATTTCAGCGCTCTGCTATGATACTAATGTGTGTTTTTTTCTAGTAAGATTACGCGAGCAGTGACGCAACGTAGCCCGTCTCGAAGTTTAAAAAAATTGTTTTCCCCGTATAAATGAATGATTCGCCGCCATCAGTGATTCCACGCACAGCCTTCCCCGATTCTCGTGATGTGCGAATGAATGATGGCTCCGTAATACTCACCTAGTGGAGCGAGAGGGGAAGGTGAAAAGAAGGGGAAAGGGGAAGGGAAGGGGGAAGCTAAAGGAAAGGGGGAGGGGAAGCTAAAGGGGAGGGAGAGGGGAAGGTGAAAAGAAGGGGAAAGGGGAAGGTGAACGGAAGGGGGAGGGGAAGGTGAAATGAAGGGGAAAAGAAGGGGAAAGGGGAAGGGAAGGGGAGGGAGAGGGGAAGGTGAAATGAAGGAGAAAGGGGAAGGTGAAATGATGGGGAAAGGGGGGGAAGGGGAGAGGGGAGGGGAAGGTGAAAAGAAGGGGAAAGGGGAAGGGAAGGGGGAAGGTCAAGGAGAGGGGGAGGGGACGGTGAAAGGAAGCGGGAGGGGAAGCTAAAGGGAACGGAGAGGGGAAGGTAAAGGGAAGGGGGAGGGGAAGGTGAAGGGAAGGGGAAGCTAAAAGGAAGGGGTAGGGAAAGATAAACGGAAGGAAGACGGGCAGATGAACGGAGGGGGGGGGGAAGAAACGATACTCCTTTGTGTGTAAAGAAATGATGCGTCTGAATCAGGTACATCAAACCATTAGGTTGTATGTATATATCAATCAACATCTACGAATAGATTGCACTGTACAAATATGTGCAGAATATATATATAGAATAATAAGGTAAGCGCGCAACTACAGATGTCGGTTTGTCGGTACGACGGGCATGAGTGTAGAGGGCGTGGGTAGAGGTACTGGTAGAGTTGGCTGTCGCTATTCATGTTTAGCTGTAAGCCTGTAACGATCGTGACTCATAGAGACACGCGGTAGACGTTGACAACAGTAGCCGCTGGTGAACGATGGATGTGTTCTCCTGCCATGCGGGGCAAACCTACGCTTATATGGTCGACTATAGACGTAACTCTTTACTCGGCGTGCCTTAATCATTACCGTTATTATATTTTTTTTAAACTGATGAAATGTTAACGATACTTATAATAATATTAATAACAACAGCAACAATAATAATAATAATTATTATAATAATTGTTATTATTCATTAAAGGAATAATATGTCTATTGATTATGCAATGTTGACGAATGCTAGAGTAACTCAACTGGCACCTTGTGTAGTTAATAAGTACATTACCTTATAGCCAAATGCGTATTAGTTTGTCCAATATCACTGCTGGTTACTAAGAAATGTCTAATTGAACTCCGCAGTCCAAGAAATCAGTTGACTACAGTTTCAAACCAGTATTTAATACAGATTTATAGTGCACCAGACATTTTCGCACGCATGCTCGGCCGTACGCAATGCTATCATCAGTGATTTCGTAAACACGGACGCTCGTGACAAGGAACTTTTTGTCAGGGCTGTCCATGTGCGTCCGTGATTAGTACGTGTGTTTTACTCCATTTCCATGTTTAGTTCCGTGGTTATACAGCTGACATCTCCATTTCATCCGGCGTCCAAAACATACGGGCCGCACAAATGTTTATGTACTCGGCGACTTATCGCTTGACTCCTGGATGACATTTACGGCACGTAAATGAATATCAACAACCGATTAATTTCAAGTCTTGTTTGTAATGTAATCAGCAGTGATATTGGACAAACTAATACGCGTTTGGCTATAAGGTAATGTACTTATTAACTACAAAAGGTGCCAGTTACTCTAGCATTCGGCAACATTGCATAATCAATCGACATATTATCCCTTTAATTGGTACGTGATTTGTATATTGTATATCTATTATTTAATTGTTATCAATAATGAAACATGGCGGTACCTAGACCGCGCTATTACAAATTTGCTAATTAGCTCTAATTAATTATGAAACTTTAATTATGTATTAACTGTGTTTGTGATGATTCGTAATCGTGGATGAATGTGCGCTCGCGGGGGTGTGGACAGGTTAACTCACTCAGCGTCCCCAGCACGCTATACAGCAACGATGCCCCTTATTTATTAAAGGGATAGGATGGCTCGCTGGTGCGTCTCTGTGTCCCTAGGTGGCGCTTGTGAGGTTCTTCTCCGTCTGGCATCGAGAGGCTGCGGCAGGGGATGACGCGGGGGACAACGAGATCATCATTATTATTATGATAATTGACTATCCCGGGTTTGCGGCAATCGGCTAAGTGTGCTGTTATGCGTGCGTGCGTGCGTGCGCATGCGTGCGTGCCCTTATTATTGGCCACCACCGATGCGTAATCGCAGCAGTTGTTATTGGCTGGGTTTGTGGTCGTGATATATGGCGATGATAATACATTAGAATGTCACACATAATCCACAAAAGCAGAATTATCTTATTGTACTATATCGACAACGACAGCAGCGTTACACAGTAATATCAAGAGTCCATAATAGAAAAGATAGACCAGCTATAGACCAGATATAGACCAGATATAGACCAGAATCGATTTTCTATTGTGGACTCTTGTCTAAGATTTCGCATTTTACTGCGCGATTCAAACAATCCCGAATGGGCACAAACGTTTTCCGTGAATAAATGCAGAGGACTGTCGTTCGGCTTATGAAATCGTAAAACATCTGTCAATTTTGTCTAATAATACCGTTTGTGGCAAATTCACCGTCTACGCCACCCTGGGACCACCCTTCATAGTTATTCAAATAATTCGTTTTGCCTCCATGGAGAGTCTGTAGCTGTAAAAGGTTTCGCATAAATATAACTGCATGTAATCTAGGGGGTGGTCGCTTACGTGTATGCTGATGCTATTTGACTTCCTGATTCGTGAGAATTGCTGGAGAAAGCGCCTAATTTTATTTGCACTCCTGATTTCTATCGTCGTTGTTCGTTGGTTTAGTATTTCTTCTGCTGGCGTTGCGTACTGGTTGTTTGTTATTGCTGCTGTCTGCTGTCGCTGCTGCTGCTGTTGTCGCTGCTGCTGCTGCTGTTGTTGCTGCTGCTGCTGTCGCTGCTGCTGCTGTTGTTGCTGCTGCTGTTTTTATTGTTGTTAATGGCGTGCGGGACAAATGCACTCATTGACGGAATCACCGACGGCAGTGCGGCAAGTCACGCCACGTCACGCCAGATCGCGACATCGCGACACGTCACGCCACGCCACATCGCGATTGCCACACGTAACGCCGCATCGCGACACGTCACGCCACGCCACATCGCGACACCTATAACATTTAGATTTATCGCATATTATTTGCTTTTTCAATCAGAAAAGAGATCGAGATGATTCAATGCGTGATGTAGCTGTACGGTCTGTACTATTGCTTGCGCTCCCGCCCCATTTTCCTTCTAATATTGTAATAGGTGCACTATTCAGCCTATTCGGCCCATTTATTCTCGCGTTCATTTGAACCGACCTCATTGCCTACAACTAACCGCAACTCCATTCTTACTGCGCTCCTTGTATTCATCCGTCGCTCCGTCACAGCCTCCGTGCATGTGAACGAATTGTCTCGCGGTCGTAACCCCACAGTTCCCTATGCAGTCCCTTACAGCGGGATGATACGATGCTGAGAACGACCAGTTGAACATGCAGTACACTGCCAAAACCCATCGAGATTCTAAGTAGTATTGATGCATTAATAAGAAGGCTTCTTTAATGCTACTAGATAGCGTTGGAATAGAAATGGCGATTGTATTCACTTTCAATTATGTTTACCGTACTATGTATCGGTGTCGAATTTATTGACATCTCTTATCGTTGATACTATGTTGCAACGCGATATCTGTTCACATTGTGCAACTATAATTTACCGCATGTAAGCGTATATTTATATATCTAATTTTGTATTAATCATGTTGTTCGGCGATTCATATTGATGGATTTGTAACGTCACTGATTAATATGCGTGCGTTTATGTCACTTCATTTTTTATGCTGTCCATGACTGCCCTTCTCTTTCCCTTTATTGGGCACTCACCAGCAGTGATATCACATCATCGGCGGAGGCCGGACTCCACGGTTTTGCGGACGGCCACCCGACGACGCAAGTATGCCAGCACCCCGATTTTTCCGGACTTGCGGTGGCGAGAGCGCACCTCTTTCAGACTTAATGGCCTACATACGCGACCCAGAGCCGGCGCCTGACAGTTCCGGCATGGCACTGGGGGCGGCTCGGGCCCCTTGCACTCCGCCAAATGTAGCGATGACGATGCGCCAGTGGGAAGATGCTGGAGGAATTTACGACCCGTTGGAATGGTTTGAGTCGTCCCCTCAGGGTGGAACGATTAAGAGGCAATATCGTAAGAGTATGCTAATAAAACATACGAGATAAATAAAAAACAAGAGCGAGAGAGCGTCTGGCTCATCTTGAGGTCTGTTGCTACGATTATAAACGTAAAATATCAGTTCGTGCGGTAGTACCGGCATTTGTTAGGCGGCAGATATGGCAGACCGCATGTTTGCGTCACATGAATTGTAGGACAGACGCCGCACTATCGTAGATGGAGGGTAGTGGGAGGGTGGGGGGAGGGGTGGGGGAAGGGGTGGGGGAGGGTGGGGGTGAGGGCAGGGGGAGGGGGTGGGGAATGGGGGGCAAGGGGAGGGGTTGGGAGAGGGGGTGGGCGGTGGGGGGGAGGGGCTCTAATGAGGCAAAGCAGTTTCACTCCTTTGTTACAGTCCAACAAATCCATGTTTAACCCTCCTCTGAGGGTCAGAAGGTTATCAGACACTTACTCTCGACGTCAGTGAAAGCATATTTCATGTGTCTTTCAAAGCATAAAAATGGTAAGGTCACAGCTCGAAACAAAAGTTTATTCAATTGCTCCGGTCAGACCGATGTCTCAGAAAATGTCTAAAATGTGCCCTGTGGCCCATTGACCTTATGACCTGTGAGCTCCACATTTCGGGGCACAGTGATGGCTTTTCCTACATGATGCTATACCGACTATCACAAGCCTAGTCGAGTCGTTTAGATTTGTGCCCGCAATTCTGACTTTCCGTCCCTATACTTAAGTTAAGGTGAAATGTTTCCCCCTTCATTTTAGCCCTCTTGACTTTGACTTGTGACCCCGACATGCGCCGTCCCAGCTTCGACATCGCAATCGTTTTGCGGATCGCCCCCAGTCCGCGAATATCGTGACCGTACGGTTGAGCGGTTACGATTTGTGCCAACTGTTGACGGACGGGACGCAGGACGGACGCACGGACGCACAGGCGGCGATCATTGGCGCATTCTACAAGCTGCATCTGACTATCGTCAGATAAGCTATAACATAAATGAAGAAAAAATAATCAAA
>NW_014578124.1:13323-15938 GCF_000485595.1 Priapulus caudatus
GCACACAGCACGCCCAGCGCCACGCGACGGCACGCATACACGCACGCACACACACACGCGCACGCACGCAAAAACACAGACAAACACACCACACGCACGCCGCACCGCCACGCACGCACGCACGCACGCACGCAAACACAGACAAACACGACGCACACGCCACGAACGGAACGCACGCACGCAAGCACACACACGCGCGCGCCAGCACCCGTCCAGCATACATTACGGGCCGGGCTCGTACACGGGGGAGGCGCGCCAACAACACGTATCATCAAGCCCTGCACGCACGCAGCGCACACACATCAACAACGAACAATAATAAATAATGCCAAGCGCTAAATAAAACGCACTTCTCTCTCTCTCTCTCTTCTCTCTCTCTCTCTCTCTCTCTCTCTCTCTTCTCTCTTCTCTCTCTCTCTCTCTCTCTCTCGCTCTCTCTCTCTCTCTCTCTACTCTCCCTTTCTTTCTTTCTCTCTCGTCGCTTTTTTCTTTCTCTCCTCTTCTCTCATCTCTCGCTCTCTCTTCTCTCTCTTACTCTCTCTCTCTACTCTTCCCCCCCCCCCCTCTCTCGTCTCTCTGTTCTTTCTTTCTCTCTCTCGCCCTTTTCGTCTCTCTCGTCTCTCTCTCTCTCTCGCTCTCTCTCGCTCTCTCTCTCTCTCGTCTCTCTCTCTCGCGCCTCTCTCTCTCTCTCTCTCTCTCTCTTCCTCTCCCGTTTCTTTCTTTCTCTCTCCTTCTCTCTTTCTCTCTCTCGCTCTCGCTACCGCTCTCTCTCTCCCTCCCTCTTCTCTCTCTCTCTTCTCTCTCTCTCTCGCTCTCCTCCCCCCTCTCTCTCGTCTATCTCTTCTTCGTTCCCTCTTCTCTCCGCCCCAACTCCTCCCTCTCCCTCTTCCTCCCCCACTCCTTCCCTCTCCGTCCTCTCCCCCACTCTCTCGCTCCGTCTATGTTACAGGCCGGCCGCCCATGCTCATTATATCTGTTCACTCGTTACATTACGTCGGTGCCTGCTCAGGGGAGCAAGCCCGCGTTGAATTACCAGCGGCCTTAATATCGCAATTTCGTCAGAAGTTATTTTTTTGCGCGATAGCTCGGTGCCGTGCATGGGCGACCGAACACACCGTGTGGCCACTCCGTAACGCGACGCACGCACGCACACACACACGCACGCGCACACACTCACGCACGCACACGCACAGACACCTACGCACACACACACACCACACACACCCACACGCACGCGCACACACCTCCACGCCGCACGCGCACGCGCGCACACACACACACACACAACATTACACACACACACCAACGCCACGCACACGCCACGTATACACCCACGCTGCCCCAGCGGGATGTTGCCTGCAAACGCCGCGCGACCACTCTAGCTATTATTATGGCCGAGGCGGGCAGTGCGCGGCGTGGCTGTACGCGGAGGTACACAGCGCGCCGAACATTGGCGTTGCGCCGAACCGTGTCGCACACAACGGTGAAAACGATGCGGGAAATTTTCTTCCCCGCGGAGTTGGCCGAGTTGTGGCGCGAGGTCGTGTGCATGTTTCCTGTTGCGATATAAATCGAATGTTATATGTTATAAAATCATGACACAAACAACTTGCCATAGTTTTGTACATTGTAGCGAGTCACTGCTCAGTCTACCACAACGAGTGACACAGTTTCTATCTCGAAAAAACACACTTGATGTGCCTAATGTTTGAGAATGTAGTTACTTCCGCGAGGCCTAGGGGTTCGGAAACTCGGAAGTGGAGATTTTTGTCTGTCATTACGTGGGACCATTGGTTCTACCCACTATGAATGTAGAACACAGTTGAGCAATAGTGCAATGAAGCCGATACGTGAAATACGCTGCACACGAGTGTGGTTTGTGGTAACCCCATGCTGCATTCTGAGTCTTTGTCTGAGAACGGAGCAACAAGCTTACATAGTATCAGGAGTTAATGAGACAAAAATGAGGAGGTTTGTCTCATCAACTCCTGATAGTATCTATATTAATTGTTGACGTTTAGTGTTGTTATCAGGAGCGAATCAAAAGGAAGTTTGTATTTATTCACTCCTGTTGTCATGACTGTATGTGAATCATGAGAACTCAACATTACTCATCATCTTCAAGAGCACGCAAGCGTTCGTGTGCTCGTGTTATCTTCCACGTTCAGCGCAATTAAATATTACCCGGCCTCATGTGGTGCGCCCATGTGGGGTTCAATCGTTAGAACGATGCAGCAAGAATATAGCATGCCCCTGTACCTTGGAATAATAGCTATAGTAATGTGTGTGTGTGTGTATGTATGTGTGTGCGTGCGTGCGTGCGTGCGTGCGTGCGTGCGTGCGTGCGTGCGTGTGTGTGTGTGTGTGTGTGTGTGTGCGTGCGCGTGTGTGTGTACATACAATACATGCACACCTGTGCGGTAGTAGGCGGGTTTGTTGGCAGGATCCGGACTCGAAAAGCAGCTAACATTGTTTAAATATTCGCACTAATTAATTTTGAAGCTCGAGAGGAATCACGCGCCTGCAAATGCGATGTAATCAACACAAATTAGGTGCTGCCACTACTGCTGCTGCTGCTGCTGCTGCTACTGGTGCTGCTGCTGCTGCTGCTGCTG
>NW_014578124.1:17430-18949 GCF_000485595.1 Priapulus caudatus
CAGGATTAGTAGTAGTAGTAGTAGTAGCAGCAGTAGCAGAGAGCGTGAGCAGCGTAAGCAGTATCAGCAGGCAGCAGTAGAGCAGCAGTCGCAGCAGCAGCAGGCAGGCGCAGCAGCATAGCAGCAGCAGCAGCAGCACCAGTAGAGATAACCTGTAATGTGTTGTCACCACCTTCAACCGTGGGATAACCTGTAATGTGTTGTCACCACCTTCAACCGTGGGATAACCTGTAATGTGTTGTTCCCGCCTTCAACCGTGGTATAGCATGTAATGTGGTGTTCCCGCCTTCAACCGTAAGATAACCTGTAATGTGTTATCCCTGCCTTCAACCGCAAGATATATTTTCATGTGTTATTCCCTCCATTAATCGCAAAGTAACCGGTGATATGTATAGGTTTTGCTGCGCTGCATGTCACGTTTGACCTCCGTACATTTTCGAACATACATCATACATTATACATAACATCCGTACATTTTCTAACATTCGGCCCTGGTCATCGGACGGTCAACATTTCTGGTCATTTCTGTAATCGTTAGCGGTTCTATCTGCTCTAGTCGGAGGCTCTCCCTCCACGCGTCTTCCGCTTTGTGGCTGTCTAATAACCGGCTAATTACTTAAATGGATCACCTTTTTATGGTGACGAAACATATACACAAAAATTTACTTACATTTTAACGATGCCAGTTTATTGCCTATGCGAAAAGCGTGTGTGGGTGGTTTAAGTGAGTGGCAATGTGTTTTTCATTGGTGGTCTGATGTTTTTCGTTCTCCAGGGGGCGTGGGAGTCGTCGGAGAGCGGACTCAGCGAGGGGGAGCTGGAGAAGGCGCGGAGGCAACTTCTGCAGCAGCTGGCAACGCAGAACTGACAACCGACGTGAAGAAGAAGAAGATGAGGATGTAGTGGAGGAAGAAGCAGCAGCAGAAGAAGCATTGCCGTGTCTTCCTCGCATGATGTCACCTTCAAGAGAAGCTTCGTGAGAGTAGGCATGAGTCATGCGAGACTGGAAGAAGGAGAGGGGAAGAAGGAAAGGGGGAAGCCAGTAGTCTCCCGATGGGGAAGCTGAGAGAGGGGCAAGAGGATGCGCTGCTAGCATCCCATGAGGGTGAGAGGAGGAGATTTATGAAGTATGGCATTCCATCTGCTGCAATCCGACAAGGATAACAATACATGTATAATTAGTCACGTGATAGCTGCACTAATCATCAGCCAGTGAAAAGATGTGAAAAGGCAAAATGCCAAAACGATTATAAACTGTGGAAGCAGATATCAGGGGTACTCAAGAAATGCGCAGTAATACATTCACACGTTATCATGAAGAACCGGAAAGATAAGTTAAACGGAAGAAAGGTAGATGGATCAAAAGTCGAAAGAGTGATTGAGACAGAGAGAGAGAGCGAGAGAGAGAGAGAGAGAGAGAGAGAGAGAGAGAGAGAGAGAGAGAGAGAGAGAGAGAGAGAGAGAGAGAGAGAGAGAGAGAGAGAGAGAGAGAGAGAGAGACGAGACGACGACGAGACGA
>NW_014578124.1:20781-25749 GCF_000485595.1 Priapulus caudatus
AAGCGTCAAAGGCGCCGCCTGTCTGTGTAGTATGGTAATTATTTATTTATTTTTAGTTGAGTAGTAATTTCATAATGTTTTCTCAATAAAATAATGCTGCGGTATGCTGGAAACACCTGCGGAAATTTCGAGTGGTTTACGGCACCTCGTCAGCTCGTGTGAAGTTACGCAAAGGTTTACGTAAATTTTAGCTTGATGAATCACACCTAAAACGGCCTCGCTTGCGTACACGAAATCGTACGCAAATTTACCAAATAACTGCGTTGATAAATCGCAACTAAGCAACGTCGATTGCGTAAACAAGATTTACGCAAAATATTTTGAATCATAGCTTGATGAATCATGAATCTACCCCCTGGACCCCACTCGTCAGTGCAAGCGCACACGGTATCAGAGTCGACAGTTTCCAAGGGCGTGTACAGGGGGGGGTCCAGGGGGTTCGGACCCCCCTGGTTGCGCATAAAACGCATCTGAGGGGGTCTAATTTAAAAAATTTACCCCAGACCCCCTCTTCGCGTGCTCGCAAGTTTGGCTTACAGTTAGACCTCCCCCTGGTACAAATCCTGTACACGCCCCTGGCTTCGTCACCCCCCTCCCCCCTAAGAAAATACCCTGGCGCCGCCCCTGTATATATCTGTAGGGAGCACTAGCTGAGCTGTCATGTTAACGCGCGGATGAATGGCAGCTCTAAGCAGCGGAGAGCAGGACAGCCTAGGTTAAACAATGAAGATCTCTTATCTTATAAGCTTGCTTGTCGACGACACTATAGAGAGAGGCGGCTAGGAGAAGTCAGTTCATACTCCGTTACTTCCCGTACTTTGTCTCTGAAAAAAGCCTTCTTTTGCACTTTTTCTCGATAAAATTCGGCACTAGAGTTCACTAATTTGCATTATGCACGCAAGATAGATACCTCGTGGACGTCTAGAAGGCATTAGAAGTCATATTGGTCTTGTTGTGTAATTGTGGCATTCCGTCAAGTGGCGTATCCGTGGTGACCGGTCGTCCATTTGTGTGTTTGAAACGGGATCCGACTACTTTGTAGATATGCGCATCGTTTAGCTGGCAAAAGTTTCGAGCGGAGTATAGAGCTGGAATCTCTGGTTATTTAACATGAATAAAGTGTATGTTGTGTATGCGACGAAACACTGAGTATTTTTAATTAATTTCTGTTTGATGCGGATTCAGGCCTGCTGCTTATGCATACGCGCGCATACGTGAACAGAATATTGCTACAGGCTATAGCTAACACTATAGAAAGATCACACACACATGCGCGCGTACATATGAACAGAATATTGCTACAGGCTATAGTTAACACTATAGAAAGATGACACACGCATACGCATGTACATATTGACAGAATATTGCTACAGGCTATAGCTAACGCTATATAGAAAGATCACAAACGCATACGCGTGTACACATAAACAGAATATTGCTACAGGCTATAGCTAAGACTATAGAAAGATCACTCACGCATACGCGCGCATACGTGAACAGAATATTGCTACAGGCTATAGCTAAGACTATAGAAAGATCACACACGCATACGCGCGCATACGTGAACAGAATATTGCTACAGGCTATAGCTAAGACTATAGAAAGATCACACACGCATACGCGCGCATACGTGAACAGAATATTGCTACAGGCTATAGCTAAGACTATAGAAAGATCACGCACGCATATACGCGCGTACACATGGACAGAATATTGCTACAGGCTATAGTTAACACTATAGAAAGATCACACACGCATACCCTGCATACTACGGCGTACACTGGACAGAATATATTGCTACAGCTAGTAGTTAACCTTAGAAGATCACACAGCATGCGCGCGCATACGTGAAACAGAATATTGCTACAGGCTAAGGCTAACACTAATAGAAAGATCAACGCACGCATATACGCGCGTACACATGGACAGAATATTGCTACAGGCTATAATTAACACTAGAGAAAGATCACACACGCATACACGAATATTGCTACAGGCTATAGTTAAGACTATAAAAAGATCACACACGCATACGAGCGTTTACATGAACAGAATATTGCTACAGGCTATAGCAAGGTACGAGGCGGTAACCCTGGAGGTAATTTGGCCCCAGGAGTGTATACGTAGCTAACAGATTTGTCTTGAGGGTGCAAAGCCACGTGCGGCTTGTGTTCTTCGCAGTTGATCGTGGGTCGCTTGCCATTGCCTATGTAATAGTATCAGGAGTGTATAATATAGACTGATTATATATATATATGCATATATATATATATATATGCTATATATATATATATACACCTATTATTATATACTATACTATAGATGCTATATTACTATTATATAATTATATATACTGTATAATACACTCCTGGTAGTTACTAAGTATCTACAATGATCTGGCTCGTGTAACTGCCCCCCCCCCTCCGCCGCCCGCTCTCAACCACGCTAGAGCTACGGCATAGGTCACGCCACCCAAAGCCATCACTAATGGGTCACCACTATACAGGTTATTAATTAGCCAAGCATCGTAAATTAACCCCCGTCTAACCCCGACGATACCGCGGTTATTGTATTATTATAATAATGATATTGGTGTATTGGTAAAATAATAATATGACGCAAGCTATTTAACCTTTTTTTATGCGGGCAAGAAAGAAGGCCTGTGTGTAGCAAATTCATCAGAATCACCGGCAAAACAGCGAGATGTGCACAGTAAATTAACCACGATAGATCAGAAGCACCGACGAAACGACATAACCAGCAACACTAACAATAGTCCGCTAGCTTTGATCTTGCATATAGCCGACATTAATACTTTTTCTCTCAAGTGGCAATAATCGCAGCCCTGTGCGAGTGGATTAGACCTACATGTTGGAATAATGTTGTTAACACACGGAACAAAAGCACACACTCGAGATCTGTGCCCGGTAGATTTGATACAACGCTGCATTGTAAGCAGCGAGTTGCAACAACTAACGAGCTTTTAATGCTGGCTGTGATGCACACACCCGCGTCATGCACGTCACGACGCGTCAAATGCAACGTTATACCACACCGCGTGACGTCATGGCAAACACACTACACGCCGCGGTCTGCAAGACGGTAGCACACACACGCGTCAATGCAGACACACCTCGTGCATATGCACCACGTCGCTCATCACAGCATGCACCACCCCGCGTCAATGCACACGCACGACTCGTGCATCAACACGCGTCTATGCACGACACCTCCGCGTCATGCATACACACGCGTCATGGCACACACCGCCAGCAACAGCACTCAGTCCTGCGACACACACGTCGTCATGGAAACACACGCGGTCATCCGCCGAACACCCGCAGAATACTCACATGCATACACCACCGCGTCCATCCCACACCACGGCGTCAAAATGCAAGACACACTCGTCATGGGGACACACACCTCCGCCCCACGCGTCTAGCAGACCCGACGTCATGCACAACAACTCCGCCCGCGTCATGCAACGAGCACAGCGCGGTCATGCACGCACCCACGGGTCATGCACACACCGCGTCATCATACACACGCCGCATCATGCACGACACAGCGTCAGTGCATACACACGCGTATGTCACACAACCGCGTCATGCACACACACCTTCAGACAACGTCGTCAGGAACACACTACACAGCGTCATGCATGATACACACACACATCACACACCACACACACACCACCACACACACACACACACACCGCCGCCCGCGCGCGCGTTTATGCACTCACGTACGCCGTTCATGCCCACACACGTGTCATGCAGACACACGCGTCTGCACATACACGCTTCATGCACACACACGGCGTCAATGCACACACCGGTCTGCACACGACACGCGTCATGCAGCACAACAAGCGTCATGCACACACACGCGTCATGGCACACACACGCGTGCATGCAGCCACACGCTTTCAACACATGCGCGCAGGTTACATACATCACGCCGTCATGAATCACACACACACACACACACACACACACAGACACGCACGACACACACACACGCGCGTGCATGCAACAGCAACGAACGCTTACACCGCGTCATACACACACACACCCACACACCACACACAACACACGAACACACACACCACACCCAGAAGACAGTCACTGCGCACATCACCGAAGTGTGGCGCGTGTGGTAACGGATAGGTGCTGCGATGCGTCAGCGCGTGCCGCGGCCGACGTCTTACGTCGGGGTCGCATGACAAGTCAACTCTCCCTCCGAAGGATTCAACGGCGGTAAACATATAAAATAAAGGTGCGTGCGCGCGGCGGCAGCGGTGTGGTTAGGCATGGGTGGGCTTTTAGGTAAATTGCCGTCCGCGCGGTCGCGGTGGTGTTGTTGTTGTTGTTGTTGTTATGCGCTGGTTCGCGCGTGCATATTCGCTCTGAAGCAAAAATCATTCGGTTCAAACGCGAGGAAATCGTATGTGTGTGTGGTGTGTGTGTATGTGTGTTTGTGTGTGTGGTGTGTGTGTGTGTGTGTGTGTGTGTGTGTGCGTGTGTGTGTGTGTATGTGTTGTGCGTGTGTGTATGTGTGTGTGTATGTTGTTGGTGCGTGTGTGGAGTGGTGTGTGTGTGTGTGTGTGTGTGGTGTGTGTGTAGGTGGTGTTATGTGTGTGGGTGCGTGTGTGTGTATGTGTGTGTGTGTGTGTGTGTGTGTGTGTTTGTGTTGTGTGTGGGTAGGTATGTGTGTGTGCGTGTATGAGTTGTGTGTTGTGTGTGTGTGTGTGTGTGTGTGAGTGTGTGTGTGTGTGTGGTGTGTGTTGTGTGTGGTTGAGAGCGCGCCTAAGTTTCCGCACAGGATTTGAATAAATGATGAAGAAACGCTCGCTGAGTGATAATCCTCGTTTTTGAGGCTAATAAAGAAGGAGTTCGAGAGAGAGAAGACAGAGCAAGATGAGAGAGAGAGAGAGAGACGAGTTACCAGAGGGGGAGAGGG
>NW_014578124.1:25774-30774 GCF_000485595.1 Priapulus caudatus
GAGAGAGAGAGAGAGAGAGAGAGAGAGAGAGAGAGAGAGAGAGAGAGAGAGAGAGAGAGATGAGTGTAGGGAGAAGGGGGATGTGTGTAAAAAGTGTGACCGTTTATTGCGTTTTATTATATTATTGTTTTATATACTTTTTACTGTCTTCCATGTGTAAGGCCTACTACATTATTTTTGTGTTTATAATTTTTTATTAAATTATTTCGGTATTATTTACATATTTTACCATGTCTTCATTCGTTTTATTTGTTTAGATATTTATATACTAAAATATTTGTTTATTATTAAAAAATTAAATGGAAAATACGATGCCGTTATTGTTGAGATCAGACGTTTATTTAGCAGGAAAGCGCGTGTACCGACCTCACGCTATGCTGTGTTGTTTAAATAATTGTGTAATATTTTTAATACAAACATACAATTTTTTACTGTTTGTATAAATCTGAATATCGTCGCGTATATGTCGTTCCTTGCTGCAGTACGGCAGTTTGACCCGGGTTACAAACAATAAGCTATTTCAAAAACTGCAATGTTTATGAATTTAAAAATCAAGAAATCGCGTATCATAAGTAAATCAAGAAATCGCGTGACCGGCGTTATAATCCTTCCAAAAACTGCAGTTGTTATGAGGTTAGAAATCACGTGACTTGCCATTAAATTTAATAAATGTCGATATCTGCCAATGCGTGCATAATTAAAATTCTGTTATGATTGCTGTCCTTCATGCCCAGGGATTCATCCCCAAAATAGATCCGTTGTTCCCCTATCGAAATTATTCGATAAGTGAGCGCGCGACCGAGACC
The DNA here is from genome assembly GCF_000485595.1 of Priapulus caudatus. Taxonomy (NCBI): domain Eukaryota; kingdom Metazoa; phylum Priapulida; class Priapulimorpha; order Priapulimorphida; family Priapulidae; genus Priapulus; species Priapulus caudatus. Next base: position 26,581 of record NW_014578124.1, read on the forward strand.
GACTTACCGCTCCCTCGATTAAACGAGAAACTTTTTTCCCATTCTCAGAGTCTTCCGCCGAGATTTGAATCTCGTCTGTCGCATCGTATTCGCCTGTGATATCGCGCGGACAGCTCTCTCTCTCGCTCGGCTGCTCACCGCATTCGCAGATGCTAATGGGGAGGAACTAATTTGCATAAGGAGATTCACGTTGGGTCGTAATTAGTCGTGTTTGTCCTAGCGTGCGTCTGCCAGCGTGCACGGCGCTGCCAGCGCCGCCGCTACTGCACAGTCGGTCGCTCACCACGTGCACCTCGCTGCACGTGTCGACAGCAGCCGCGCCTGCTCTGAATAATCGTGATTCAAACCAAAAGAATTGAAAGCGAGTTAGTGAGTATGAGAAAGAGAGCAAATGGGGATAGAGAGATATCGAGAGAAATAGAGAGAGAGGATAAAGAGAGAGTGAAAGAGGTAGAGCGAGAGCGACAGGGAGAGAGTGAGATAGCCAGACAGAGAGAGAGAGAGAGAGAGAGAAAGAGGGGGGAATGAGAGTGATATAGAGATAGAGACAGAGAGACACAGAGAGGGAGAGCGAGAGAGATAGCGAGAGAGAGAGCGAGCGAGAGAGAGGGAGGGAGGGAGAGTAGTAGTAGAGTAGATGAGAGAGAGAGAGAGAAACGAGAGAGGAGAGGCGGAGAGACAGACAGACAGAAAGAGAGAGAGAGAGAGAGAGAGAGAGAGAGAGAGTAAAAGAGTGAGAATGAGAGGGAGAACAAACTCAGAAAAAGAGACAGAGACTGAGAGGTAGAGAAGGATAAAGCTGGAGGGTAAAGAGACAGCGAGAGAGGCAGAGCGAGAGAGACAGAAGGACAGAGCGAGTGAAAGAGAGAGAGAGAGAGAGGGGGGAGAGAGAGGGGGAGAAGGAGGGGGAAAAGTTCCGAATAGGCGCGCATCTTCTCCCTGCAGACGACACAATAGAAACCCAGGCGGAAATTACGAGAAACAAAAACTGCTTAGCGGATTTCATAATTTCACAAATGTATATTTTCGTCTCATCCGTCGTCGCTTCACAATCATCGAGTGTAGCGTGAGATTGTCCACAGACACACGGCTAATATAACAATAGATGACGAGAATAAAACTAACCTATTGCATATAAGTCTCGACGAAGAAAAGATGAAAGTCCGTACTCTACCGTCACGCCAAACGCCGCCTCGAAAATACGTTATGAATATCAATAAATACACGCGCACGCAGTCTCGTATTCGATACAGGCATAGCTGTTGCACTCTCTGACCGCATAATCGATAGCTAATCAATTAATTATTAGCGCATCTACGATAGAACAGTCTAAATAAAATTCCGCACATCTACATTGACAACACATAAAGGTGGTTGGATTTGTCGAGCTGCAACATTAGCGTCGCAAATATTCTGTAATAGGAATAACATTCATTCAACGATAACTCAGGCAAGATGGCGGCGCGCGCTCGTCCTTTCTACGCATGATGTCATTGACCGAAACGACGGAAACGCAGCCTACGCTGAGCGACATGCCGGATTTCCTCACCAGACTTGTTTTATCTTGGCATCTCTCTCTCTTCGAGGGACACAGTATTAACTCTCGCCATTAACCTACACGTTTTTATTTTACATAGACTGAAACGCATATAGTGAAAATGAGGCTAGTGCTCTAAGCCGAATAGTGGTACAACAAGTAAAACTATACATCTACGGCCGCAGGCGCGTATATACGTTACGTAGTACCGACGCTCACACGCCGCCCACGTCATGTTGCCAAGATGGCGGCCACGGCGTCTGCGTGTACAATGCCGCGGGTTGCGGAGTGAGTGAGAATGAAAGTGAGAGTGAGATCGTCAGTTATGAAGCAAGTGAGAGATTAATCCGCGACACATTCTAAATTGTACGTTCTCGCGTGTTCTCGTGCGACGCGTTGTCGGTGTACAAACAAGAGTGGATTTCTTTCTCACTAAGCCTTTACTCGCCACAGTTATATAAAACTACAATTTGTTACCGACCGCCGGGCATTTTTCCCCCTCCAAAAGTTACCACTATCCTATATCTGTCATTCGTGATCTTTTCATATGTTTATCGTTTCCCTCTGTCTTATAACAACAACGAAATAGGTCGAATCGTTTTGGTTCCAACTATGACAAGCCAGAGCGTGAGTGTGGGAGAGATGAGAGATGACGTCACGTGGTCGGCTGCTCCAATCACGTTCGTCCAAAGAGCCGCAAGTTTTCCTGCCAGATCACGTGTTCACGCGCCAGGGATTTTACTTCCGTCGTCTGTAGGACTTCTGTAAGCAGATAAAGAGAGATAAATTAACTAAAAGGTTTTTAATAGAAGGAAAGCAATGTAAACAATAATGTGCGAACGTGATAAAAAAAACATTTTTAAACAACTAAACGAAATTTTATCGATGTGGCGTATTTGAGATGTAGCATAGAATTTATACACGAGAATTGCAATGGATGACTATATACACGGAGCGGCCCAGCTGGGGAAAACGAAAATTACGAAATTTCTTTTATTTCCTATTGATTTAATTCCCCAGAAATACTCATTATCTTTCATGGCTAAATCGCTATATAATGTTGCGTATGGCGTGCAAATAACAGCATAAAATATCTAATGATTCACTTTCATTTCCTCGAACGAACACAATAAACCCTCTTTTATAGCCCGAGTAAAATCGATGATCACACTTAATATGCATGCACGTAGGCCTAACTATTCGCGAGCGGCCATCTTGATTGAAGAATTCACTTTGCGCCGTAAAAACATATAATGAAAAAGAAACACTCTCTCACTTCTTCTCTCTATTTCTCTCTCCCCTCGCTTTCCCTCTCTTTCAGTCCCGCTCTTCCCCTTCTCTTTCCAGATGCCGGGTGTGTTGTCCCCTGGCTACAGCGCATGCGCGGTAGCTAATGGCGAGCGTGTGTGAGTGGAGAGCAGATGATATGCTTTGGTATATAAAATGGAAACCCGTCGCCGTCCCCGCGGACTACTAAAAACGGCAGCCGTGCTTGCCTCGCCCGTCCGTACACAGACAACATACACAGCCTGCTCACACGAGTTTTCCCATCCCAGCACCATCGTCTGCCGACAGTCACGGGGCAACGTCACGCGCGCGTCCGATCGTAACCGACTCGTTGTAACGCGGCCAGACCATGACACAACGATACCGTCTACGGCTGTGTAGACCATATAACCGCTTTACCCGTATAAAAATAGATCGCCCATATACATTTTATACGGCGGGAAAAAATGCGAAGTAATATTTAAATAAATTATCAGACATATGATTGAATAAATAATAGAGCAACATTCGGTGCAGAGCTAACAATTCGCGGGTGTAATAACTATAGTGGCGCGATATGTGGACTGATTATATTAATGCGATTAAATACACGCTCTCGGAATTACCCACTAAACATGACCGCCGCCATTTTTTCATAGCTGCCATTTTTACAGTGAACGGGAAAAGCAGCGCTTAAAGTACCACGGTGGGACTTCCACCATTGAGCGCTGGAACAGGGTCAAAATGAGATCGTATTTAAGTGTCTGCGTGCGCTTGAATTTTTTATTTTTTTATTAGAACGGGTTAGAACTCTTTGCAATTGTTAATTTCAGAAACTAGAATCTTTTCTGAATCCGACAGTGTAAACGGCTCGTCCGAGGTGCGTTGCTAGGGCGGTCCAGGAATTTTTAAAGAAAGCCTACTTTTTGTGCAGATTCACATTGTAAATTGGCCATTTCTAGTGTGTGCTGGCAAAAGTTTGTTTACAAGAGAAATTATGGAAGAATTTTTTTGTTAATAACATATATGGTGTCACTTGCGACTTGGATTCAAACGATGACATTATTATTTGCAAAAAAAACTTCTGCTGATTTATGGGAATTTTTTCGTAAGTATGGCCGCTTATGGAAAATGATTACCCATTGTGGTACCTTAACTGTCTTCATCGCACACACCTGCGAATGTGTCACGTGATAATACCTCCCGCGAGCGCTCTGCATTAATTTCCAGCAACAATTCCGCCGGGAGGTGCGCATCTGCCTACGTGATGACGGAAGGAGAGCGGCGACGATGATGACGATAGCGGTGGTAGTACCACAACTCACAGCCAGGGGCCCGTTGTCAGAAACAAAATTAGTCTTAACATTAGTCTTAACATTAACTTCCACTCG